>NC_050445.1:1795544-1881828 GCF_903995425.1 Onychomys torridus
CAGGTGGATCTCTGTGAGTTCAAGGCTAGCCTGGGCTACCAAGTGAGTTCCAGGAAAGGCACAAAGCTACACAGGGAAATCCTGTTTTGAAAAACCAAAAAAAAAAAAAAGAAGTTCCTGAAATTACAAGATTCACAGGATCCCTTCTAAGGTTATACAAGCAGTAAAACTGCTTCTTCTGAAGTTTAGAGATGCAGTTTTCTTGCATCCTCTCCATGCTAGTGACCTTCCAGTGATGTGGTTGCCTTGAGTTACCCATGAGGCTATGAGGAACCTCAATAAACTCAATAGTTTACTAAGCTAGACTTGGGTGGAGTGGTTTCTTTGATCTTTGATTGTTTCTCTGTCTGTGGTGAAGAGATGCTTGTTAATGTCTCCCCAGGGGAAAAAAATCACTCAACAGTGCCCAGTACTGTACTGTCCTGGATAACCGAATGACAGTGTCACTTACCCTTTCACCCCTCCTCCCACATGCTACACAACTGGGAAGCAGCTGGCCCAGTCGATCTTGTCACATAATGATTTTTAAATTAGTGCTTTCCTCTAAGAAGGTCCTGCCTCTGCAGCGTCAATGTAGTACATGGCTGTCCCACGGCTGCCGCTTTATTTCTGTTTCTGGTTTAGTTCCCTTCATGAATTCTACCCTACAATTTGTTACTAATGAAATCTTTTTAGAAAATTAATTTCATATTTTTTGCATGTACCAGTATGTATGGCATGCATGCATGTACATATATGTGTAGGTGCGTGAACATGTTTGTGCACTCATGGAGGCCCAAGGCTGATAGAGTTTTCCTCAATTGCTTTCCATGTTATCTGAGGCAGGGTCTACCAGCTGAATTCAAAGCTTGCCATACTACTAGTCTAGCTAGCCAGCTTGCCCTGGGAAATCCCATCTCAGCCTTCTGAGTGCTGGAATTACATGTGGGTCCCACACCTACCTGGCATCTTCTGGGGATCCAAACTCTGGTCCTCATGTCTGCCTTTCAAGTACTTCACCCACTGAATCATGATCCCAGCCTCTAAAGGAATCATTTTACCAGAGGCAAGTGTAACCCGTGTACTTGTACAGGCTAGCTTTTTCTCCCTATGACAAAACACCAGAGGTTATTAACTCCAAACTGTTTTGGCTCAGTTTGGGAGTTCTGGTGTGCGGCCGGTTGGCATACTGTTCTCAGTCACTAGCAAGGCTGCTTATCATGACAGAAGCATGCAGCAGAGTTACACTTATCATGACAGGAGCATGCAGCAGAGTCACACCACTCACGTTACAAGCCAGGGAGAGAAGACAGAGAGGAAGAGGCTGGGCCCTGCTATCTTCTTCAAATAAATGTTCCTAGTGATATAAGCATCTTCCTGCAAGGCCCATCTCTTAAAGGCTATGAGACAGCCAGGGGGTGGTGGCACATGCCTGTAATCCCAGCACTCAGGAGGCAGAGCCAGGTGGATCTCTGTGAGTTCAAGGCCAGCCTGGTCTGCAGAGTGAGTTCCAGGACAGGAACCAAAACTACACAGAGAAACCCTGTCTCAAAACACCAAAAAACAAACAAGCAAAAAGTTATCCCACCACCTAACAAAAGCACCATTCTGAGGATTGAGTCTTTTACTATAGGGGCCTCAGACTGACATTCTACATTTAAACAGAAACCCTTCTCTAAAAAAACATGCAAGAGAAGGTAGTGACAAGTTTATGATGACCATCTGTGCCCCTGCCTTCAAATGCAGCCTGTTCTTACTCAAGGACATGTAAATCCCTTCCATCTTCCCTAACCTTGTTACTCAACCTCCTCCATCAGTTTTGAAGTGACTCTTAAAAGTTTATAATGCTCTGGGGGAGAAGAGTCACAGGCTTTGAATCTGAATTGCACAGACTACTGGTTCCCCAATACCATGTGCAGTCAGGTTCTTAGGTCTCCTTGGAGGCAGGACTGGTGGCCAAGCCCACAGCACTCTGTGCTGGGCCTGGTTGTACAGTCTCAGAGCAAAGCTCATCTACTTGTCTCCTGTATTTCTGGGGACCAGGTTCACTGCCCTTTGTACTGAACTTTCTCACAATTAATTGCACACCAGTATAAAGGGAAGCTCTGGCATGGATTTGCCAGGGATTTGGAAACTTCTGAAGAAAGGCTACATGGAAATCCCTTAGGGTTTGCCGGGCTGTAGTTTTAGTATGAGACAACACAGGGAAGAGATGAGAGGGTGAGTGTGTGCCAATCAAACTTCACAAATTGAAGTGATAGGCCAGATGTGTTTCACAGGACAGGGTGGGCTGTGGTAGTCTGTGGGGAAACCAGTTCTGGCCTGCTTCCACCTATCAAAGGGTTCTTGGGTAGAGGAGAGAGGAATGAGAAACTATCAGATAGAAAGACAGACCTAGATGATGAGGAGAGAGGCACAGAATAGCTTCAGGAGGGCCTGGGTCAATACCCAGCGGCACAGAGGTTTATTCAAAAGGGCTTTTTATAATATGCCAAGGGGAGAGGCAAAAGATCTCCCCATTACAAGATCAAAGCACAACATACAGCCAAGTATAGACCCTTCCAAACATCTGGTAAACACGCCTGTGGCCAAATCATCTCCTTATGCAGCCCTGCTGGGTAAAGCAAACTCAGATTCTCTGACCCTGAGTAATTTGGGCTCCCACAGTGGGCCCAGCCCTGAGTTAGGTATATGAACTTAGAGGCTGAGTCACCATGAGGTAGAGAGACAAAATGCCAGCACTAGTCTTCAGACAGTGTGAAACTGTGCTAAGAACATGGTTGCGGAGCCCAGTTGCTGTGACTCAAATCTTGGCATCCACATTTGCTAGCAGCTGAGCTCTTAGATGAGTAATTGTGCATAATTATCTTACTGGGTCCTTGTCACAGGCTGAGGCAAGCACTATGTCTCCTCCAGCAGAGGCACGGGGTGAAGGGGTTGTAGGTGCAGACCTGTGATGGCATTTCTTCGGCTCATTAACATGCTTCAGCCACCCTCATCACTACAGAAATATCTTTCCTTGTCTCCCTCTGGCTCAGCCTCACTTCTCTTCACACCACGTCTGGCAACACAACAGCCCACACTCTCGGCCTGTGCTTTGCTATCTCACACTCTCTCAGTAACCCTGCCATTTGGCTTCCACCCCTGCCTTGGACTATGATCCTTCCTTCCTTCCTTCCTTCCTTCCTTCCTTCCTTCCTCTCTCCTCCCTTTTTTCTTCTCCTTCTGTTCCCTTCCATTCTCTCTTCACCCATCTTTCTCCCACCTCTTTCTTCCTTTCTTTTTTCTTTCTTTTCTTTTCTCTTTCTTTTTCTTTCTTTCTTTCTTTCTTTCTTTCTTTCTTTCTTTCTTTCTTTCTTTCTTTCTTTCGATTAAAAAAAATAGTGCACAAAGTGATGGACTTTGTTTTGGTATTTTCATACATATTTCTGGTTGGGTTTCTCCGACTCCCCAGACTCTGCCCTCCTGCTGGCCTGCTGTGGATATCGCTCTGTGTAAATAAAGTTCTGATTGGCCAGTGGCCAGGCAGGAAGTATAGGCGGGACAAGAGAGAAGAGAATTCTGGGAAGTAGAAGGCTGGAGAGAGACACTGCCAGCCGCCGCCATGAGAAGCAACATGTAGAGACACTGGTAAGCCACAAGCCATGTGGCAAAGTATAGACTAACAGAAATGGGTTAATTTAAGATAGAAGAAGTAGATAACAAGCAGCCTGCCACGGTCATACAGTTTATAAGCAATATAAGTTTCTGTGTGCTTACTTGGTTGGGTCTGAGCGACTGTGGGACTGGCGGGTAAGAGAGATTTATCCTGACTGGGCCAGGCAGAAAATCTCTAACTACACTGGCCCTCTTCCTCCCCTTCTCCCTTAATATCACGTGTATTCTATTCTCCTTCCCTTCCTTCCTCTTCAACCTCCCTTGAGGACTTCTTTTCTTCTCATGATTGTTTCATGTCACACATGCATACACATGCACACACGCACTGTGCGCGTGTGCGCGCGCACACACACACACACACACACACAAACAAATACATATAAGACTAAACTTCAGGATCTACATGTCAAAGAAGAGTGGTATTTGTCTGAGTCTGGTTTATTTCATTGGCAGAATAATTTCCCATTCAACGGATCTTCCTGCAAACATTGTGATTTCGTTTTTCTTCATGGCTGGATACAATTCCATCATGTATATTTATATCACATGCCTCTTATCCTCTCATCTCTTGGGGGATACCTAAGTTGGTTCCATTTCTTTGCTATGGTGAACAATACATCAATAAGCATGGATGTGAAGTATCCCATGATGGTTTCTTATATAACAAACACCAGCATTGCTGGGAGGTGGTGGTGCACACACCTGTAATCCCAGCACTCGGGAGGCAGAGCCAGGTGGATCTCTGTGAGTTTGAGGCCAGCTCGGTCTACAGAGCTAATCCAGGACAGGCTCCAAAGATACAGAGAAACCCTGTCTCGAAAAACCAAACAACAACAACAACAAAACAAAACAAAACAACAACAAAAAACCCAAAACACCAGCATTAAGGTCCGAGGCAGAGGTAGATGATACTTTCTATTCCATCTGCTCAGTTTGGGCAGACGGTGACTGTAATTCCACCCACTGCGGTGGGACTATTTGAAGATTGCTATAGTAAGCTGTGAGGAATGCCCCATCTCTATATGACACCAGTATCCCAAACATGGGCAGGGCTACTCATTAAGATGGAACAATTTAAGGAAGATCCTCTATTGGCTTTTGTCAGGTTAGAGAACATGGACTGACATGGATTTAACCATGAGGTGTGCTGGCTCCTTAGGTGAAGGGGAAAGCCACACTGGAAATTTCCATTTTCATTTTTCTCTACTTTTGTATCTCTATGATTGAAACAGTGCTGATATGGCCTCATGTCCCGTGGATATTCAGAAGCCCCTCCCCCACCTGTGAGTTTTGTCATCAAGAGGAAAGGGGGAACACTCCCTGGACTGCATTAGCTCCAGAGCGATTCTGTGGGACCCCTTCTTCCTGCTGGGGAGACTTTCAGGGCAGGGGCTATCAAAATCGTCTTGAGTACTCAGTGCCCAGGGCAGCACTCCACAAATAAGGGGGTTTTAGGGAATAAGAGCTGAGCAAATTATTTCCTTCTGAGTTCCTGCGGAATGGGAAAAGCAGGCAGGAGGAGGGAGGCTTTGTGATAGAGCGTGTGCCTGGCACATCCGCAGCCTTGACTCTGCTCCCCAGCATCAAGGAAGCCAGGTGTGATGGGTGTACACACACCTGTATCGTACCATTTGGAGGAGGGGGGGGAGGAGGGAAGGGGAGAAAAAGGGAGAGGGAGAGAGAGAGAGATCTAAGATCTAGTGCATCCTTGGCTGGCACTCAGCCCTGGAGAAAATAATACACACGGTTCTTGCAGACCTGCCATTGCTCAGAGACATTGTGTGGAGCTCCTTTCTTGGGCTCTGCCTTCTTTTCTGCTTCTGGACTCAGGACCTGGACAGTGCAGGGACCCAGGAAGAACGAAGCCTAAAATCCTCTTTCTAGAAGCCAGGAGACAAGCTGTTCTCTAGCTGTTGTCACAGTTGACACCTGCAGAAGCTCCAGCTCTGTGACCCTCATCCCAATCAGCCTTCTCAGCAGCTCCCACCTCTGGACCCGATGTCAATCCCCCACACTATTTTTAAAGTATCTAATCTGTAGTGAGTAATGAGTGATAGAGATGTCAGTTTGCCATCTCTGGACAGACCCGCTTGAGGCAAGTCCTTATTAGGTTGTCACTGGGTATTTGAAGTGGTAGTCAGGAATATAAAACCAAAGTAGTACCCACAAAAACTTCTTAATGTCACATGATTTGAAATATTTATAGATTTTTAAGAGTGCTTTTGCAATTAAAAAATAATGTAGAGCACTGGATGTGGCTCGTTCAGTAGAGGGCTTGTCTAGCATGCACAAAGCCCTGGGTTTGATCTTGAGCACCACATAAAGCAGGCACAGAGCACAGACCCACCACCCCAGCACTTGCAGGAGGATCAGAAGTTCAAGATCACCCTCAGCTACACAGTCTGAGGCCAGCCTAGGATATATGAAGCCTTGTCTGAAAGGGTTTTTAACTGGTACATGTTTGCATGTATTTATGGGCATAGGCTGATGGCATGCCACAGGTATGTAATGTGTAATGACCAAACCACAGTAAAGAGCTTTTCTATCTTAAGGAGACTAACACAAAATAAGGCTGTGTTGAGGAGATGGCACAGTCCATAAAGTGCTTGTTGTATTAGCATATAGATTTGAGTTCAACTCCCAGTACCCACATAAAAAGATGCCACCAGGCATTTGTAATCTCAGCACTAGGGAGGTAGAGACAAGAGGATCACCAAGGCTTGCTGGCCAACCACTCTAGCTGGATAAGTGAGCCACAGATTTGGTGAAAGATTCTGTCTCAAAATATAAGGTGACTGGTCAGAGGTCCCCCCAATATTTAAGACTAGATAAACTAGAGATCTTGCTGATGAAGTTGGTTGACACAGTTTTTTTAAAAAAAAGATTATCTTTTGCTCAGTCACCTTCCTACAAGGAAATGAATGTTAGTTATCTATTATCCTGTAACAATTGCCCCCATAACTCAGTGACTTAAGGCAGTAATAACTTATTATCTGACTGAACTGTGTTTCTCTTAATTCATGCTGAAGCCTTCATCCTCCCTTTGACTGTATTCTATGAGGCAGAGCCTATAAGTGGTAATTCAGGGTAAAGGAGGGGCTTGGCTAGATGCACACTTAGAATGCACCAGACTGTCAGCTTGTCCCCTGCCCTGAAAGGAAAGTTGATGAGCTCATGGGGAGTCCAAAAGGACTGAGATGGGAAGGATGCAAGCAGGTGAAGAGGTTACATGAGAACACAGCCAAACCTCTGCAGGCCAAGGTGGGAGGGCTCCAAGAGACCAGACCTCCCAGATCCTTGATGCTGGACTGTGTATTCATTAGCTTTGTATTACGACGATGGAATGCTGGGCACAAACTGCTGCTGAAGTAGAGAAGTCTACATTGGTTCACAGTTCTGGAGATCCAAGTTCATGGGGCAGAGCTCCGTTTCCACTGGAACCATACCATGGTTTAGGGTCTTCCCTTCCCTCCCCTCTTTCTGAGATTACTCCCTTAATGATACTCACACCTCAAACTCTGCTCACAGGGACTCTGACTCAAGACATAGCCCAAAAGTGAAATTCCAAGACCAAGGGTTTAGCTTAGTAGTGGAGTGCTTGGCAGCAAAGTGTATGTGTGTGTGTGTGTGTGTGTGTGTGTGTGTGTGTGTGTGTGTGTGTATACACATGCTTGTGATATGGGCACACTCACTTTAATGGTCAACTTGACATGACCTAGAGTCACCTGGGAAGAGTCTCAGTGAGGGACTGTCTACATTGGGTTGGACTGTGTGAATGTCTATGGGGGACTGTCTTAATTAAGTTAATTGATGTGGGAAGCATCACCCCCATGGGCAACACCATTCCCTAGGCAATGGGTCCTGATCTGTACAAGAATAGAGAAAGGAGCTGGGTGGTGGTGGGTGCACGCCTTTAATCCCAGCACTGGGAAGGCAGAGGCAGATGGATCTCTGTGAGTTCAAGGCCAGCCTGGTCTACAGAGTGAGTTCTAGGACAGCCAGGACTGTTTTACAGAGAAACCCTGTCTTGAACCCCCCTCTGCCCCCCTAAAAAAAGTGGAAAAATGGACCTGACCATACACAAGCACAGGAGCATCTCTGTAGGTCCCACATCAAGCTTCTTGAGAGAGTTCACACCATCACTACGTCTTTACTCCCAATCACCACTCCCAGTCTACGTCTCTGGCCCTTGGCTGTGCAGGGGTTCAGAGGCAGTCTTGCCGAGGTCATGGTGAAATGACCATGACTTTCTTTAGCATCATTAGGTAGGTGAGGATAACCTTAAACTTCTGATTCTCTTGTCTCTACCTCTCAAATACTAGGATTATAAGAACCCTCCACCAA
This sequence comes from Onychomys torridus, assembly GCF_903995425.1. Classification (NCBI taxonomy): domain Eukaryota; kingdom Metazoa; phylum Chordata; class Mammalia; order Rodentia; family Cricetidae; genus Onychomys; species Onychomys torridus. The sequence goes on from NC_050445.1 coordinate 1,803,525, forward strand.
GCCTGGTGTATGTGGTGCTGGAGACTGAACACAGGGCTTCATGCATTCTGGACAAGCATTTTACCAACCGAGCCACATCTCCAGCCTGTATTTATTTGCTGAATAAATAAACGATTTCAATAAGTGCTGTCACTAAAGACAGATATTCACTCCCGTCCCTTTCCAACTTGAGAATAAAATTCATGGGAGCTGACTTTACAAAAAAATGACCTTCACAGTTCCTGTTTATGGAAAGAGCCTCTATTCTGAAGAGCGGAGATAAATTATGTTGAAATATTTTTAGGGCCCAGAAATCTTCAAGCAGCTCATATCTCTTCATGAAGATTATGCCAGTAACAAAATTAACAAAATCAGTCAAGCTCTTAAGGAACAGCCCATAAATTAAAGACATCCAACAAAATCCAATTATAAAGGGACAAATTTTGTATGAACTTCAAATACCATCTGCTCCACTATGGCTGCAGAGGCTGCAGACAGTGCCAGGTGGGGGCAGCCCTCCCAAGATGACGTTTACTGGTGGTTAGGTGTGTTAATGGCAACTAGCCAGTGGTGACATCCCTTTCTGATTTGTGATATACGAGTGTACACGTGTGTTATGATGAGTGTGTGCCTTGTGTGTAAGCAGGCATGTGGAGGCCAGAGGTGGCATCAGATGTATTCTTCCGTGGTTCTCTACCTTATATTTTGACACAGGGTCGCTTCATTGAACTTGAGGCTTATCCCAAGTTAGTTAATTCAGCTAGGCTGGAGGGCCAGCAATCTCCACAAATCTATTTGCCTCCTCTCCCTCCCACCCCAGAACTGGGGTTACAGATTTGTGCCACTGCACCCAGCTTTTGCATAGGTGCTGGAGATCTGAATTCGAGTCCTTATGTTTGTGTGGCAAGTACTTAACCTAACAAGCCTTCTTTTCCACTTCCGGAAACACATAATTTCAAACGTAAGTGGGGAGCCCTGGTGGTCAACCTGGTTTTCTGTAGCTTTAAGTGCTCAAGTACCATGGACAGGATCATTCTTTTGCTGTGATGAGCTGCAGATACCTGACAAGACAGGTCTCAGCAGAGGATCACTGTAAACACGCAGCTTCATGACATAAATGTCTCCACATTCTCATGGAACCACTATAACATCCATCTCCCAGACTGTTCCATCTTCCCAAAGGGAAACTGCCATTAGAAATATCACCCAGGGAGCTGCGCGGTGGTGGAAGCCTGGAGGAAGCTCACCTCATCCCCACAAACACTGGCTTTGGACTTTTCGCTTCAGAATTGTGGGGAAATGCAATGTGCTCTTTTAAGTCTTCATTGTATGGGATACTTGGCTTTCTTCTCTACATGTTCTGCACTGTCTATTTAATAGACTGCAGATTGGAAACATTTGAAACAAGACTGTCACTGTACCGGTTATGCATCCTTACTGTCTAAACGATACAATAGGTTGACCATGCCATGGACTGTGTTACCAATTACGTTTTCCAAAGATGGCTTAAAAATCTCCAGGGGATGTGCCTAGGCACCGTGTCAAACCCATGCCATTTTACAAAAGGGATTAAGCACACAAGGATGTTGGTTCCCTCGGGATCCTGGAACAAATCTCCAGTGGACATGGAGGGCAGACTGTGCTTTTCTGTCAACGTCCCAGGAAAAGAAACCAACATGATGGAATGACATGGCTCCATCTATGCTGGCACGTCCTCACGAGCTCGGGGACGAGGCTGGGGCTCGGACAGTACCTGACTCAAACTGAACAGGCTACTGTGGTAGGGTCTCCATGCATGGGGTACTGTGTTGACTTGGGCAATATCCATCAACAACCCCAGACCTTCTCAGCTAATCCTCTGACAGCCACAAAGACATATTGTCCCACTTCCTCCAAGTGATTTTCTACGAACCTACCTCAAGTCAGGTGATGCCAGACCTTAAAACTCTAGAATACAATCCCTTTGTTTGTTTGTTTGTTTGTTTCTTTCTTTCTTTCTTTTTTCTTTATTTTAAAAATCTTATTCTGCTTTGCTGTTGACAGTTTAGCAACCTAGTCAAGGTAAATCCAAATGGTGCTTCCAAAGCATGAGTTTTAAGAAGTGGAGGGAACAGACTTTCTCCTGGTCATACTCCAAGTCGAGAGGATGACACAGTTTCTCCTTTGATTCCAACTGGACCTTATATGTTTCTCCTAGCCTATGGCTGATGACAATACAATTCACAAAAACTAGCAGTACACAGCCTCAGCTGGTGTGGGGAAGCTCCGTCCTCCCTCCCAGAGTTTAGTCCAGCCCCACCCTGGGAAGAAGGTGCAGACTTACGGTTCTTAGAGGAGCATGGTATGTGGGGGACGCCAGTGGCTGGCGCACTGGACTCTGAAAGGCCAGGCAGAAGCGCTGGCCGGTGTCCGGTGGGGATGAAGAAGCACAGATGCGGTTTTCCAGGCGTTCAGGCTCCTGCTTGTATGACTCCAGGGGAAATGGGTGCGGCTTGGTCACTTGGGTGGGTGTTGACGGAGAAGAGGAGACGCTGGAGGCTGGAGGCACAGGACAGAGCTTATTAAAAGTGCGGCCTTGGCAGAGAAGAGGAGGCTCTCTATTTCTGAGAGCCCGTATCGCCCTCTGACAAAAAAACCCTGAAACATTAAATGCAGAAATCAGGGAAGAGTTTCTTACGTGTGTTCACAGCCTCTTAGAGAAGTTTAGGGTTCAGAAACCGCCTCACCATCCATGGTGAGGTGTGCACAGGTCCCAGTGTTGGGGGTGTTCATATAGTCCTGACATCATTCGGGCTGACCTCTTCACCCCTCCACATGGTCTTGCCCTTCCCTTGGCCAATACTGCTTGCTTTCTCTCTTCTCCATCCCTCCCAAGCTTGTGCTAACAGCAAACACAGTGGAGCCATATTGGTGGAGCTAGCTTACAGGGAAATAGAGAGCTCAACAGAACCAAGGTCACTGCTAAAGAAGTCACATGACTGTATGGGTGAACAGGAGAGTGCGTGCCTTGCAAGGATAAGGACTTGAGCTTGGAGTCCACATAAGCAAGTCAGGCATGGTGGTACACACTTGGGGGAGAGGAGACAGATAGATTCTTGGGCTCAGCCAGCCAGCCTAACCCACTTGGTGAGTTCTAGGCTTTAGAAGATACTCAAAGCTGTCCTCTGACATCCATGTGCACATACACACATACATACCCACACATACAGAAATATGCACACAATACAGAATATGCACACAAGAGATGTAGGCTATAAACATTCCTGGTAATATAACCTGTCTTGAGAACTTATTGTGAAGTACATGCCAGAAGAGGCTGGCCATAAAGGGGCTTTTAAAATGCAGAGGCCTTAGTCAGACAGGAGAAGGGAGGAGGGAAAACGTGGGATCAATATAAAATTGCAGGGAGACTGGGGACATGCATCTGCCAGGAGTAAAAGTTGTTCACATCACAGGGCTCCTGCAATCCCAGGATCTGTCTTTGATAGGCAACCACCACACATGCATACCCAATCTGTTGCCAGTTAACTATTATGGGTCAATGTGTGTCCCTGGAAGCATGCATTAGGGCCTAGTGACCAGTACTGTGAATGCAACTTTATTTAGAAATAGGGTTTTTTCAGGTTAATCAAGTTTGAGTGAGGTTCTGCTGGGTTGGGACGGGCCTGATACAGCACGGTAAGTGTCCTCATAAGAGAAGTGTTTGGGCATGATGGCACTCAGGAGGTGGAGGCAGGCAGATCGCTGGGAAGTCAAGGCCAGCCTGTTTTACATAGTTCCAGGTCAGCTAGGGCTCCATGGTGAGACCCTGTCTTTAAGGAAGAGGAAAAGGAGAAGGAGGAGGAGAAGGAGAACAAGAACAAGAAAGAAGAACAAAGAAGAAGAGGAAGAAATAAAGAGACACAGATGCATGCATGTGCACAAACACACAAGCGCGGGGGGCGGGGGGGGGGGGGGGTAGAGATCGACTAATGGATCCTTGGAGCAGAGGGTGATCTAGGTACAAACGAGAAGGCAAGGATGACTTGGCAACACCAGAGGTCAGAAGAGATGGGGACAGACCCCGCCCTGCATAAGTGGATGGGACATGGCACTATCCATTCCTTGGTTTTGGACTTCTGTTTTGCTTTCAGATAGGGTCTCATATGCCCCTGGTTGGCCTTGAACTCACTACGTTGCTGACTAAGTCTAGCTGGATGCCAGCCTGCCCCTTGTAGTGAGGTCAGAACAGGCCAGCTTGGAGTATCAAACAGGAAATCTTTCATCCTTACTTGCTCCACTTAGTCTCAACCAGACACCCAATTCTGCCTCGGTGCTTCCCTTGTGGACATGTCTAACTCCTAATGGGATGGACTGGGGGCTGATGAGGTGTAACAGAGCAGGGTGGGCCAGGTAGGTCAGGATTGAAAAAAAAACAACCTGTGAGACACCCCCCCCCCCAAGGATTGTCATTGGCAACATTTCTAAGGTCTGGGGTTTCCACGTCAACACAGGGGCAGTCCTCCGTAATCTCCAACTCCTCCTGGACCCACTGACAGAAAGCACTGATATCCAGTCTCCATGGAGCACAGTTAAAATTCCCTGGGGGCTATAACTTTACCTAGTCACCATTCAGAATTTCTAGTCCAAACCACATCCACAAACACATTTTCAAAGACCCAGAAGAAGAACATGTGCCTCTGTGAAGGCCACACTTTGCTGATCACAACTACAGATGTGGGGTAGGGAGAAGGCTCAGTCAGTAAAGTTTTTGGTTTGCAAGAATGAGGACCAGAGTTTGATTCCCAGAAACTATTTCAAACAAACAAAGAAAACAAAAACTAGGCATAGTGGCTGTGTGCTTGGAACCCTAGTTTTGGGAGGTAGAGACAGAAGGACCCCAGGGGCTCACCTAGCCTACTTGGAAAATTCCAGGCCAAGTGCAAGACCCTATCGCAAACAAACAAACAAACTAACTAACTAACTAACTAACTAACTAACCAACAAACTAACAAACCAACAAACCAAACCCAAACCCAAGGTAGATATCTCCGGAAGAGCAGCACCCAAGACTGTCCTCTGATCATATACATGTGCAGCTGCATGCTCACACAGGTGAGCATGTTAGTTCATTCCTCAGACCTGCTTCTCCTCTCCAAGTGACTGTGTTACTACAGTGCTGATCTTGAGAGCAGAGCTCACACACCCACCTGTTTATCCTGTGGTGAGTCACCGCAGCGCGGTGCCTGGTGGGAAGGGGTCAGCCTCCCATCCTCTCCATGTGAGGAAGTGGTAAGTAGAAGAGGCATGGAGCCCTTGGCATGGCATGATACCATCTGGAATTTTAGGAAGGGGGAAGGATTTTATATATACATCCTGCCGATCCGCAGATGTCTGCAGGTCCCCAGGGAAGGGAACAAGCAGAAGGAAAGTTGTCCCTCACATCTTTTCTACTTCCCTGCTCTACGTTGTGGGTATGGTGGGCAATGTTTAGTCTTCATTGTCAATTTGACTGGGTTTAGAATTTCCAGAGAAGCACACCTCCGGGTGTGTCTATCAGGGTGCTCCCAGGAGGTTTAACTGTGGGTAGCATCATCCCATGGACTGGGTGTCCCAGACTGGACAAAGGGTAAAGTTAGCTGTGCATCAGCATTCAGTCTATTTCCAGACTGCAGAAGCAATGTGACCAGTCGCCTTAGCTCCTGCTACTAAGCCTTTCTTGCTACTGGACTGTCCCATAGCGTGACCCTTTCTTCCTCACGTCGGTTTGTCAAGCATTCTGTCATAGCAACAGGGAAAGTAACTATACAAGTGTGTATTACACAGTTTGAAAATTAGTTTTTCTACCCATTGTTCTTTTTATGAGCAGCTGGCAAGCCATGTGTTTAAGCACATGTCCCCCCTGACGAGTCCTCTCTACAGCTCTGTGCACTTCCAGCAGAGCTAGAGACAGGGCTTCGTCATCCTGAGCTGACTGCTGTCTGTAGAGTACAGGCTCCCTCCCTCCCTTGGTCTGTCTGTCCGTCTTTGCAAGAAGCTATCTCCTCACACCATTCCCCTGGAAGAGGCCCAGTCACTGCTGGGTGAGGGGCCTCACTGGCAGGGAAAACTCCCTGCTGGTTCTTTGCGTAGCTAACATTCACCTTTCCAGTGGAAACCATTGGAAGAGAATGTAGGCAGCTTGCTCAAGAGGGCTCAAAAAGGTACAAGCCATCAAACTTTGTGGCCCTGAGTCCTTGTAGGTTGTCTGTACAAATGCTGGAAGATCCTGACTCACTCCAATGGAGGCCAGGGGAGAACGCTGGAGGCTGAGGGGCGCTGGGCCACAGCTAGCACGGGCCGATCTCCTCGGGTAAGCAGCAAGCAGAACGAACGGCCTTTTCTGCCGGGATGGGTACCCTACTTTTGATGTGGCTAGACGCTTTTCCACCCCTTCAAGAATAACTATCGACTCTTTCTAAGGCCGTGAGGTGTCTTCATCTTCCACCCGCCTGCCTCACCTCTGTCATGCTCCCCTCTCTGAGCCAGGAACACCCAGGGAGAGACAAATGCACAGCAGCTTTCTGGGACTATGAACCCCAGGACACCGACTGAACAGAAGAAGAGGCTTACCCTGGCCCATGGTTTCAGTCCATGATGGGCTAGCCTGCTGCTCTGGGCCAATGGTGGCCCAGCATGATAAGAGTGTGTGGCAAGAGCCCACCTCATGGCCAGGTCACAGAGAGGAGGAGGAAGAGGAGGAGGAGGAGGAGGAGGAGGAGGAGGAGGAGGAGGAGGAGGAGGAGGAGGAGGAGACGAAGGACCCACAGTGCCCTTCAAGGAAACAATCCCAAGGACTAAAGACCTCCTACCAGGCCTTACTGCTTAAGTTTCCCACAAGCACCAAGTTGGGGACCCAGCCTTTAACATGTGGGTCACTGGGGAACATTCTAGATACAGACCATGGCAGAGGGGGAAGGGTAATGTGTGAGGCGAAGGGACAGGTGAAACGCCAGATGCAGGGCAAGGCTCACACATGCATATGTGTGAGAAGATATGATTAGTTTAGTGGGACAGGGAAGAACCTTCCTAGAATAAAAAATATGCCCCCTCTTCTCCCCGAGGAGTAAAATGTCTTCCAGCACCCTGCAGCACATCCTGCTGCATGCAGAGTCCCCACACATTCTGGGTCACCTGCTTCTCAGTCACCTACACTGTGGCTGAAGCAGCTGGTGGGCAGAGGACATTTAATTACTTCACTTCCTTTTGTCAAGCAGATTGCCGAGTTCATACGACCTGACTCCAGCTCCCAAACTCCTTTACTATAAATAAATCGAGATGCTGTCAAGGCACAGGGCTAAAGATGTAAAATTCCATTTCAGCCACACGACTCTCTCTGAGAAAGGGCTTCACAGGCCTACAGGCGAGTCTGGATACCAGGCACCTGGAAAGGGCAGGAAGAGGACTAAGGGAGGGGAGGGTGTGCAGAGGAGGGGCTGGGCCTGGGACTCGAGTGCCCCCCCCAACACTGGGTGGCCTTGGCCAGGCAGCTTTTCCTCCATGCTGGCAGGGAAGGCAGGGGTCTCGACTGTCACCACGAGGGTGCCAGCTTCTCAGTAGTTAGTTAGGGAAGGCCACAGGGCTGGTGAGGACATTCCTGAGTGATTTTCTCTTTGAATATTGGTGTCACCACTAGTGAGTCAAGGGGCAAGGGAGACAAGGCTGCCTCGTGTCTCCGTTCCTTTACAACCCCAAAGTGCAGTGCGTCCAGCCTGTTGATGTTGTGACAGCTGCTGCCATTTATAAAGCTTATGCTCAATAACCACACAAGTAACACAAGAAAATCCTAAAAGAATCTCATCATGTCTCAAGTAAGTTTGTGACTGGGTTAGGCTACATTCATAGCTATCCTGGGGGTGTGCTTCTAATACAGACTCATTACTACTTTCTCGAAGGACAGACTACAACTTGGCTATCTACAAGAGCCAGGTGCCTGTTCTGCACATCAGTAGCTCCCAGGCAGCTTCTGGGGCCCAGCTTGGTGCAGGAGGATGAGGAAGCCGGAGGCCCAGTTCAGGTGTGGTGTGGGAAATCGAGCAAAATCAGCAGCAGACCCAGCACCTCCAACCATCCCCTATGTTAAATATATGTGTCCCCGAGGCAGGAGGCGCTCAGACAGGAGCAGCCAGCCCGCAGCTGGAGGTAGCAGGTCCTCTCCAACATCTGAGGACAGGGTCTTCAACACAGAGAACAACATGGCTGGTCTCCAGTGCAGGTGACGTTCATACAAGGTGGGGATGCCCATGGTAACCCAGGAAGGAAGCCAGATGGTTCCCTTGTCAGGTCTCTTCTGAGAAGCAGTCCTCCCCTGCTTCTAAAAGGTTTTGCTGAGGGCTGGTGTCAGCTCTGAGGGCGAACAATGGCTTTGATTTTTTTCTCCCTGGCTGCTGCAAAGCCCATGAATGAGGCCAGTGAGTGAACAGAACTGGACCCTGGCAGCCACACAGAATGCCAGGCAAGTGTCTCCAGACACCAGGGAGCCATGAGCCGGTGACTTCACAGGGCCTGGCTGGCCATGCTGGCAGTGGGGGCTGCAGCTGAGCAGTGGGAGGAGAAGGGTGGACAGAGACGCCAATGCAGAGAATAGAGCCCTGCCCTTAAGACTGCCGGGCAAGGCTGAAGCAGAGGCCTGGGCTTCAGATGCTCTGCGCTCTCGGCCTGGATTTACCCCTAACTCACCATGGGCACAGAAGCAAGCCCACCTCCTATGCCCTGATACAAAGAATGCCCCGAGGCTATGCATGTGCTCTGATCCAGACTCTCTTGTGTGAATGGACCAGGCTGGACCCAGGAGACAGCATTGGGCTTTTCATGCATGGGTGACAGAAAGACAGACTCCACTTTGCTGACTGCAAATCTAACAGGCCAGAGGGATAGCAACTGTTCACATGACATGGGGTGGGAGTGAGGGAAGGTCAGTGCGGCTTTTTGAAGCACAAACTGCCTGTCATAGTGATGAGGGCCTGATTAGCGTTCTTAGTTTGGATAAGGATGAGGGCCATAAGGGGAGCAGGGGCATAAGGAGGGTGCTGGGCGAAAATGCCATGAACATGGAGAGACAAAAATCCTTGCTGCTGAAGAACCATCACTGTCAAAGGGGACAGAGTCATTAGACCATACAGGAGTCACGGTGGTGTGTGTGACACTGGAGGCCGAGGGACATGGCGGCAGAAGCAGCTACCCAGTGACTGTTTGCTTAGGGTGTCTTCCCTCAAGGAAGACGGTGACTTTTAATTAATTCATTTGCAGTATTAGGATTGTTTCTTTTCTTTCTTTTTTTTTTTTTTGTTTTGTTTTGTTTTTCGAGACAAGGTTTCTCTGTGTAGCTTTGCGCCTTTCCTGGAACTCACTCTGTAGACCAGGCTGGCCTCGAACTCACAAAGATCCACCTGCCTCTGCCTCCCGAGTGCTGGGATTAAAGGTGTGCGCCACCACTGCCCGGCTAGTATTAGGATTTGAACCCAAGGCCTCCAGCATGAAAGGCAGGCACTCTACCACTAAGCCATATCCTCGGTCTCCTTTTTAGTTTTTATTTTGAGACAGGGTCTCACCAATTTGCCCAGGGCTTGCTAAGTTGGCCTTGAACTCACTCTGTACCCCAGACCAGAGCTGAACTTGCCCTCCTCCTACCTTAACTTTTGGGGTAACAGGATTATATGCCTTTGCAACTTGGTCTGGCTTCTGTTATTACTTTTAACCTTGTTTCCAAGGCCTCTCTGGCCTAGTCACCATCCAGTCCTCCCTATACTGCCCCTCAACCCTCTCCTGCTTGATGTCAAAGACAGGCATGGCACCTTGGTGCCGCAGGTACTGCGCTCAGGTGCTGCAATGCGTGGTGGAGAAGACACTCTCTGCCTCTCACACTGCTTCTTATTGGAGATGGGAGAAAGTGTGTGTGTGTGCTCTCTGCTGCCCTCCACCTTCTCCCCACCAGGCCTGGCCACTGGCAGCCTCTCTCCATCCCACTGGTCTGGAGGGGCACAGGCTTCTGCTCTTGCCGGCTCCTGAATTTAAGCCTTCACCTCCTTTCCTTATTGGCTCCCAAAAATGTTCCTGCTCCTCTGTGAAAAGGCCCTTGGCAATCCCAGCTAAATGTCCCTGTTCTTGCAGATGTGACCTCCAGCTTCGAGCCTTTGCTCCCACACTGTTTAAGGGCTGACAGACACCCCAGATCTGGAACCTGAGTGCAACCCCCAGTCACCAGCTGTGCGGCCTCAGGTGAGTCTGTGTTCAGTGTCTAGCTTAGCACTTGTAAATGCAGTCACGCTACCCTGAATGCCCCAGACTCTGTCTGAAAATGAGAGCTGCCCTAGGGAGTTTTGTGGTGATTACAAGGTAAAAGCAAAGAACTCCAGAACGCCCAACAGCAGTGTGCACTGGACAGCTAGTTAGCGCCATTAATACAAGATCCCAGGAGAAGGGCGGCTCACTGGGAACTCAAGTCCACTCAGCTGTTTCTGATCACCTGCTTGTCTTTTGTAGGAGTGTGACAGCTGAAGTCCAAGCAGGGTCCACCTCCTGCTACCCTCAGACCTGTGGTCCCTCTGCCTTGGCACTGTGAGGGTGACAAGCAGCCTTCCTTCCTAAAGCAGACAGTTTCCCTTTGGGAAGTCTACGTCACACCCATCGTCAGGTACCCTTCAAGCCAGGGTCAGCCAAGATGCAGCTGGGAAGCCCTTCTTTAGGGGGTACCAGGACAATATGGTATTTTATCCACAGTAGTTTAAGAAACCTGAGCTACAGACCATAAGGACTACTTCCAAGTGCCACACTTCAGGGATCCGAGTATGAGCACGGTTGCTAATATGAATGAGGCTCCGGTTTTTATCCCTAGTACTGCATAAAACTGGGCATGGTAGTGCATGTCTGTAATCTCAGCATTTGAGAGACAGAGGCAGGAGGATCAGAAGTTCAAGGTCATCTTCCACCATCAAACCAAGCTTGAGGCCAGATTGAGATACACGAGACCCTGTTTCAAAGACCAACCAACCAGCCAACCCCAAAACAACCAAACATAAAAAAACAAGACCAGTTCTACGCTTAGTTCACCCAGTTACTTTGTTCTGGGGGTAAGTACTACATCAAGGTGACTTTTGGGCTAACAGACCCTCTTCCTCCAGTGGTGTTTTCCACGTGACATTTTCCCACCTGTGACTTCAATCATTTTATTCTCTTTCTCTTTGACCTACAATCTGAGTTGCTAGGTCACATTTCTAGGCCACTTCTCCATCTGCCTTGCTGGGATGCACTCCAGAATGATCATGGCCCATTCCACCTGTCCTCATCCCTGGCTCAGGCTCCTCCCAGAGCCTGAGCCTGCTGCTGTCTCAGCCAAAAACATTGGTTTCGGGACCCTTTACACTCTCCAAAAAAACACTGTCTAATATTATTTTTGCCATTTGTAAATGAGTCAGTATTTTAACAGGCCCTCAGTTTTAATTTATAATATAGTGATCATATAAGAGATACTTATGATCACATGAACAACAGCTCCTTGGCATCCTCAATTTTTATAGTTACAGATATTAATAATTTCTGACTAATATATATTTAAAATAAAACAAAAAGGGAAGGGAGTGGTATGTATTTTTATGTATTATAGATGTGTTTAATATATGGGTCAAGAGACGATGTTAGATCCATGCATCTACTTTTCCATTCAGCTTATTCAATGTGTAGTTTTGGTTGAAAGACATATATTACTAGTAATAAAATACATATAACATTCTATTAATATACACCACTCTATATGATACGTGTTCTCAATGTAACACACACACACACACACATACACATTTCTAGCTTCACAGAGGTGGAATAGGGAAACCATTGGATTCTGAGAATGATTCTTCTTTTCCCCCCTTTGGTTTTTCAAGACAGCGTTTCTCTGTGTAGCTTTGGAGCCTGTCCTGCAATTTGTTCTGTAGACCAGGCTGGCTTTGAACTCACAGACATCCACCTGCCATAGCCTCCCGAGTGCTGGTGTTAAAGGTGTGCACCACCATTACCCAGCTTCTGAGAATAATTCTTAGTGACTAAAGGGTACGTGGACCTCACTATCAAGACCAATGCTCTACCCTGATTCTGTCCTGTTCTCTCTTGATGATTCCTGTAGGCCTCCTTCTCCTTGTGAGAATTCAAGTCTCTCAATTGGGACCACATGGTAAGACAGAGACCATCTCTAAGAGTATTTCATTGAATTCTCTGCTTCCCTTCACTAACCACATCCCAACGCTATGAAGAATAAGGGCCATGACTTAGATTTGGGTCCCCTTTGACAAGGACAATCTGTGCATAATTGCTATTCACTGCTCCATTATTCTCCATGGAGGTTTTTACATTTTAATGTAAACACAAAAGTGCAACAAGCAATGACACAGAATAGAACTCTCAACATGCTCTAGATGGGAACATAAGATCCTGAACACTGACTGATGGGCAGGCTTAGGTGGGGTACTTTCAAGGTAGCATCTCCTTCAAAGTGAAGGCCCATGATAGATAAGACCAGTTCTGTTCAGAAAGCTTTTCTTCCATATCCAAAGGCTCAAAGGTTGCTGGTATGTTTCAGACTCTGAGAAGCCCAGTGGCAAGAGAACTCTTAGGTTTTGCCTAATGGTCTTTGCTCTTTAGGTCCATCTGCAACTTTCTCAGGGATATTATAGGATGTTGGAGACATCAGAACATCCTGGCAGAGTGATTCACGATCATTGTGATGTCTGTGTCCTGGTCCAGCCCCTTTCAAAAGTTCTTCAAGGGCTGAAGGTATGGCTCCATTGGTAGAGTGTCTGTCTAGCATACAGGAAGCCCAGCACTGATTTAAAAAAAAAAAAAAAGTAAGCTGAGTTGGGAAAATGCTACCGTGCAAGCATTAGGACCTGAGTGTGATCCCCAGCTCCCAAGTTAACAACTGGACCTGGTAATGCATGCTTGAAACCCTATCACTGAGAAGGTGGAGACAGGTGGATCCCTGGAGCACGCTAGCTTAGCCAATTTGGCAACTCCCAGGACAGTTAAGAGAGTCCGTCTCCAAACAAACAAACAAGCAAACAAGCAATAAATGATATCAAAGGTTGATGGAGCCTCAATAATAGCACCCGAGGTTGTCCTCTGGCCTCCACCCTACATGCACTTCCCCCATAGACACCTACATAAACACAAACACACACACACACACACACACACACACACACACACACACACACACACACACACACTCACACACTCAGACACTCCGAATCCCAAGGGGTTTGTCACATATGGAACTCTTCCAGGGCAGCCTCAGAGATAAATCAAGCTGTTGCTGTGTGATTTTTTTTCACTCTTTCATCAAGAAAGCACAATGTGTGTCCATGTGAATAGTTGAGATAAAGACGGAAGGCCTGGAGGAACAGGGCTGAAGGTGGATGGAGAAAGAAATGTTATCCTAAGAGTCTCTGCTGTCCACCCTGTAGTCAACTGTCTTTAACTTTGTTTTCTGTTTCCAGATGTGTTAGTAGCCCTTGCTGATTTATGATCCTAGGGAGGCATGCTTGTTTATTAAATCTCAAAGCATCCCTGCTTGTACCCAAGCTTTGCTGCCCTTGTGTGCTGCTGCTCTGAGTGTGAGTAGCTAGATTCTAGTTGACACCAACTGTGTGTCTGTGGATATGTGTTTTGGAGTGTGCCAGCTTTGCACCATCTTTTTGTGAATTTCCTCTGACTGGTTATGCTGTGCATGGATAAAGGGTAGCCTAATAGAAAAGGTTTCTAGGGAAAACAGGAGCCACACAGACGACATATCCTATCAAGCAAACCACTTCATTCCACTTACTTCATAATGATACTCGACTGTATTTTAACAATGTACTGCAATAATTGTATTTGTACCCTCCATCTCCATCTTAGCTAGGTTTCTACTGGAGTGACAGAAGCAACTTGGGGAGGAAAGGGCTTACTTAGCTTACATATCCCAGGTCACAGTTCACTGAGTGAAGCCAGGGCAGGAACCCAAGAAGGGGGCCTAGAGGCAGGAACTAAGGCTGATGATGCAGAGGATTTCTGCTTACTCATGATGTGCTTTTCATGGCTTGCTTAGCTTGTTTTCTTTTTTTTTTTTCAAGACAAGGTTTCTTTGTGTAGCTTTGCGCCTTTTTCTGGAACTGACTCTGTAGACCAGGCTGGGTCTGCTTTCTTATACAACTCAGAACCACTTGAATAGGCACGGCATCACAGCCTCCATGGGGTGGGTCCACTTATATTAATCATTAATCAAGAAAATGCTCCCAAAGGTTTGCCCACAGGCCAATCTGGTGAAGGCATTTTCTCAGTTGTGGTTCCCTCTTCCTAAATGGTTAGCCTGTGTCAAGTTGACATAACACAACTCACATGAGAGGTCTGTGGGTCTCGGGCCCTTGAAGTCCATCGGTTCAGCCCTGTACTGCTGTGCTCTCTGCTGGGTGCTTGAGCAACATGCTCTGCTGATTTCCTATTGGAAGCCAGAGTACCATTGCCCACTGCCAAGGTCAGTGAGACCATGACTCAGCAGACCCCTAATACATCACAGAATGCATCCCTATCCCCACCAGCTCAGGCACATTTGGCTGTGAGGTGGCTGGACTAGAGCTAGGCTGTGTCCAGGTGACAAGTCCCAGGTGCCTCAGCAGACGCAGCTTCTACCTGGCCAGTGCTGCCTGAAGTGAAGCTGATCCAGGACTGTGTGCAGGTTCAACAGGGCAGGATGCTGGAAAGGTGGATGAATCAAAGGAAAACCCTGGAGGGGAACCCCTCTCTGCTCTCTGCACTGTTTCCAGAGGAGGTCAAGGTGGCTAGGAAATCTAATTGGCCTTGGCCCTGTGTCTAAGAGGATGGAGGCTCCACCATCAGGAAATGTGTAGTAAGAGCTTGAGGCCCTGGTAGTTCCCAGGCACGGGCTTGACCTTGAGGTCTGAGCTTCGCTGGTGGTTTCCAGGTCCTCCTTAGTGTCTCCTGGTTTAAACCCTCTTGGGCTTAAACTCAACTTGGGTAGAGTTAGACTCCATGACCTCAGTGGCCAGGGGTGTCACTGGGGAAACATGTTCAGCTGTGCTCTTTTGCTCCTGAGGAAGGTCTGGCTGGTCCCACTCTAGCACGTGGCACACCCTAGGCTGGTGGTGACCTGTCTGTTACAAGACTCCAGGTCACAGATATCTGAGAAGCATCCATAAGTTTCTCCACTGAACTTGGTAAACATTCTGCCTCTAGCCCCCACAGGAAGGTTCCACACAAAATCATCAATCTAGGGAGTTCCTAGTGGCTTCCTTGAAGAGTTCAATGTAACACACCAAGCAGAGGGTATGTTGGCTGCTGGGACAACTGACATGTACACAGTCCCCAGTCCCCATGTCTGGCTGGTTAGAAGAACCACCCAGAGCTCCTGTTCTAGTTTCTGCTCCAGGCCTGGAAGACTTGGATCAAGGAGAGCTGGAGTACAGGGACGGGGTCTGAGTTTTCTTCCTCTTCCCATCCTTTCTTTTGGTGAGACAGGGTCTCACATAATCTAGACTGACCTTGAATTTGCTACATAGCAAAGGATGGCCTTGAATGTGCTATGTAGCCAAGGATAGCCTCGAAATGATGACCTTCCTATCTCTCCCAAGTGCTGGGATTACAACTGTACCACCATACATGTTTGTTTGTGGTACTGGGCATTGATCTCAGAACTTTTTGCATGCTAGCAAGCACTACCAAATGAGCTTCCAATCTCTGATGAAAATTGCCTTTCCTGCAGTCAAGGATGGTCCCATGAACATGTTCCCTGAATGATGTCTTTGGACACCTGGTGGTCACTCAGCCACTGGCCAGTTCTCCTGTTCCTTCTCAGCTTGCTTGAGACCTTGGTCTGAATGCTGCAAAGATGTGTACATCCTACAAGCCAAATGTTTTCTAATCCTGGCTTTTGCCAGGGCTCCTTTCTCTGAAGTCATCTCCAACACACATCATAGGACAGGCAGAGAGGTTGGTCTGACTGTGGTAGTTTGAATGCAATTGGCCCTCATAAATTTATAGGGAGTGGCACTATTAGGAGGTGTGGCTTTGTTGGAGGAAGTATATCACTGTGGGATTGGGCTTTGAGGTCTCCTACGCTCAAGCTATGTCCAGTGTCACAGTTTCCTTCCTGTTGCCTGCAGATCAAGATATAGAACTCTTGGCTCCTTCTCCAGCACCATGTCTGTCTGCATGCCACCATGTCCTGTCATGATGATAACAGACTAAATCTCTGAAACTGTAAGCGAGCCCCAATTAAATGTTTTCATTTATAAGAGTTGCCATGGCCATGGTGTCTCTTCACAGCAATGGAAACTCTAAGACATTGATCCACTAGCTTTGACTCTGCCCTGTCACACCCCCAGCTCACTCTTGATTCTCATACTAATTTTTTTTTTTTTTTTTCCGAGACAGGATTTCTCTGTGAAGTGGTCCTGGCTGTCCTGGAACTCATTGTGTAGACCAGTCTGGCCTCAAACTCACTAAGATCTGCCTGCTTCTGCCTCAAAAGTGCTGGGATTAAAGGCGTGCACCACCACCACCCAGCTTCACACTAATTTTGAGTAATATTTTAGGGTTGTACATTTGGCTATAGGAGCTAAGACTCTTTTATAATCCTTAATAATTGATATTCTTAAAAATATGTTGAAAAACATGTGTTATTTTGGAATCAAAACACTGTGGCAATATGGAGGATGAGGAGTTTTTCCTTCATGATGAATTTAAAAAAAAAATCGAGGGATTGGGGATTTAGCTCAGTGGTAGAGTGCTTGCCTAGCAAGCGCAAGGCCCTGGGTTCGATCCTCAGCTCCACAAAAATTTAAATAAATAAATAAATAAATAAATAAATAAATAAATAAATAAAAATCTATGTACCACATGTGTGCCTGGTGCCTAGAGAGGCCAGGAGAGGACATCAGATACCCTGGAACTGGAGTTACAGATGGTTGTGAGCCCTTGTGCGGGTGCTGAGAACAGAACACAGGTCTTCTGGAAGAGCAGCCAGTGCTCATAAATGCTGAGCCATCTCTCCAGCTCCCCACACTTCTTTATTTTAACTAAAGCTTCTTTAGGACATTTCCTCTGATCTCAGGACTAAGTTCACAGCCCTGCTTAGCTTCTGAGATCTGGTATTCAGGGATAGAAGACCAGAGATATTTCTTAAAGTTCCTACTCTCCTAGAAGAAATTCAGGGAAAGATGGTTTTCTGGGTAACGAACACCCAATTGCTTTCTGTACCAGTTAGTCAAAAGCTTGCTCTAGCATATCATTCTGTTTTGTGGCTAAACCAGCAACACAAAACAAAGCTGAAAGGGAACTGGGAAGAGACAGTCTTGTGGGCTAACCTTGGAAAGAACTGCCCCCTCTCCAAGCTTACCCCAGGGCAGCGCTCTCCACAGATTCATCACAACCCCAGACACTATACTTGGGTAAAGGGAAGGTAACAGGTGACTTGGGTGTGGGGGAGCCCACCCCTAGCTTTGTGTGAGTGAGAAGCAAATCTGGAGCCGAAGACAGAGTCTGCAACAGGCTGGTTCCCATGATATGGCTCTTGGAAAACATGCTAAGATTTGTTACTGGTACCTTGGTCCTGTCTGGTAATGAGTTATTTGTGGGATTGCAAATGTGACAGGTGTCATTTGGAGGTGTGTGACAAAATATGAATAGTCCCAAGAGAACCAAAAGTGTTAGAATCAGCAGTGACTAGAGAGCACACTTGCCTTAACACTACTTTATTTATTTAGTGTATTGCATAGGTGCACACATGTGTGGAATGTACATGTACATATGTGCACTGTGATTCCTCAAGGGCTATGCACCTTCTATTTGAGACAGACTCTCTCAGTGGCCTGGGGCTCTGTTAGGACAGGCTGGGTGGCCAGCAAACCCCACGGATCTGCCTGTGTGTCTCTCTCTGTGAAATTATAAACACAAACTATTGCAGCTGGATTTTTTTTTTTTAATGTGGAATTTGGGAACTGAACTCACTTTACCAACTGAGCTATTTTTCCAGCTCATGTCACCTACTTAAAAAATTACATTTATGCAGGGGGTGGTGGCACAAGCCTTTAATCCCAGCACTCGGGAGGCAGAGCCAGGCAGATCTCTGTGAGTTCGAGGACAGCCTGGACTACCAAGTGAGTTCCAGGAAAAGGCGCAAAGCTACACAGAGAACCCTATCTCAAAAAAAAAAAAAAAAATACATGTACATGTGTGTATGCACATGTACATGTGTGCTTGGTGCTTGTGTGAAGGTCAGAGGATAACTCCAGGAACTGTTGATCCACCACGTAAGTCTGGTCCTGGGGATTGAACTCAGGTCATTGGGCTTGGGGGCAAGTGCCATCACCCACTGATCATCTTGCCAGCCTATTCCTATCGTGTCCTTTTGCAATGGAGGAGATCCAGGCTCTGAGAGGTGAAGCTTCACCCCAGAGCCCATGCCAGTTCTGAAACCACTTAGGTCTGCAGATGCAGGTGCAGCTCTCCTGTGCCAGCAAAGTGTTCACACACAGATATAACCACTGTCAGTCCAAACAACAAAAGGAAGGAGGCCCTTCAGAGAATTAGGCATTTATAGAGATTAGCAAAGCTTTCCAACAAGAAAACAAGCTATATTAAATTATATGCACGTGCAAAGAGCTAGGGTTTTTTTTTTTTTTTTTTTTTTAAAGGCTAAGTGAAGAGGACACCATAAGCAGTTTTGTCCCAGTATCCTGGCTGTAAGGGTCACTACCGAGGATGGCAGCAATCCAAGCTGAGCCAGGCAGTTGCTGGGCAGATGTCTGCAGGAGCATGCTCTCTGTGCAAGGTTGTGGGAGCCTTGTGCCAGGCTGTGGCTCTGGCTGTGTCTTTTGTGGTCACAGATCTCCTTCAGATGGGTTCTTAGAGGCAGGACTGGATGCCGACCTGGGACTAGAAAAGTCACCGTGACCTTGGCCTCCCTGAGATAGCTGTTTACAACAGTGTTAGGTGGGCAGCGGCCTCAGCACAGCCAGTTGCTTAGTTCAGCCAGGCATCTCAAAGGCACAAAGCAGCAGAGCCGTGTTGTGGGTGAACTTGGGACTAACTCTGCTGAGTGGGGTGCGAGATCAAGGGAGGTCAAGTGGCCACCAGGCCTTCGACTGAGTGGGGAACGCCATGGCAGTGCTCCCTCGCTGCACCGAGGATGCTGCTCCATCTCTAGCCTCTCTGGGGATCCCTAGTTTGGAGCAGCCGCGTGGTCACTGTTTCAGCTGCTGGGATGACTCCCCAGGAACTACTTCCATTCCTCACCCATCTTGTTGGTGTATGTGTGCATGTGATAGTCTCTCATGTAGCCCAGGATAGCCTCTAAGTCCACGTATACAAAGATGACCTCTACCTCCCCAGTGTTGGGGTGACAACCACGAATCACCACACCTGGCTTTATGCATTGCTGGAGACTGCACCCAGGACTTTGTGAAGACCAGGCAATCATTCTGTCAACTGAACCATATCCCCCAGCGCCAAGAAGTGGTTCTTAATACTGCTGAGTCCTTGGACTCTCTGAACTGTAACCTGTCACACACGAACCCCAGCACATACATTCCTTGCTTGTTCTGTTTCTGAAATAACTTCAGGGTATTTCCAACCCCAAAGCTTGGCTACTAGAATGTGTGTGCCAAGGGGGTCACCAAACATGCCCATGGGTCCTTTCCCACAAGCTGTGTGATTCCCACTGTGTCAGTTGCTAGTGGAGCTGTGCCCACTCGCCTGAAACCTCAGAGGGACCTTGTTATTCTTCTCTTCACTGTGACAGCATCCCTGATGGAAGCAACTTTAGAAAGGACAGGCTTATTTTTGTCTCACAGTTTCAGGGGGATATTAGCCCATTATGGCGGGAAGACACCATGGTGGTGGAGCTTGTGGCAAGACTTGTTCATATTTTTGGTTAATTACAAAGCAGAACACTTGGGCCAGAAGACCTGAAGGCCAGTTTCGAGTTGGTCATGTCAATCAGTCAGGCCCAAAATCTTCCCAAACTACACCTCCAATATTTCCCACTGTTCAAACCACAGGAGCCATCCAAACAGTAAGAGACCCTTGCCAGGAGTCAACAGAAAACCAGAGTGATATCTGCCTGAGACCTGCCACCAGAAGTTCCTAGAGCATGTATGGCTACCCACTACAAGCATGCCAAGCATGCCCTTTAAAATCGGAAATTACATCTGCTTCTGCGCTTTGGGTCACCCAGCTATTTGAATCGATTCAGAACCAGTGACGGTAGGTAGCTCTTCCCCACTACAGACCACATGTAAGTGTGGCTTCCCAAGCTGTCCCTGCCTCTCTTTAGAAGCTTACTTTGATTTTACATGAGTGTCTTACCTGCATGTGTGTCTGTGTATTATGAGTGAGGTGCCAGTGGAGGCCAGAGGAGACTGTCCAATCAACTGGAACCAGAGTTATGGACAGTTGGGAGCTGTCGTGTGGGTGCTGGGAACCAAACCTGGGTCCTCTGCAAGAGCGGCAACTGTTCTTAACTGCTGAGCCACCTCTTCAGTTCCCTGAACTATCTCTCGATGGTTCTATTTTGTACTTCTTCCTGGCTGGTAGCTTTACCCTAAAGGCACAGCTTTGGACCTCCCCACCTTCCAAGTTCTGGGATCAGAGCAGGTGAGAGGGGATAGATAGTCCCAGGTGGACTTGGACTACTCTCCCTCCCGAGGTATAGCCTAGTTTTCCAGACATGCAGTAGCCTGAGGAAACCAGAACACTCTTCCATGTGGGGATATGGAGTCTAGACCACAGTGCTTAATGCCTTTCCTGGTTTAAGGGCCATGCTCAGAAAGCAGGAGAAAGCTAGGGCTGGCACTAGGGAGGTTGTGCTTAATGTCCTCTTGCTTAGCTCCCCTGTGGTGTACTCTCCCTGGGCAATGGCTGGTGGCCAGTATGGGTATTCCCTTCCAGGAGGCTGGCCACAGCCAGCTGCCATGGGACTCTGACCAGGGCTCTCCTGGAGCTCTGTTGACTTGACACATCATCTGACACAGCCTGCCAGGCCCTTGGGCTGTGAGGTGCCAGTGTGATGGCTGGGGAGGATGGGCAGGTGTCCAGGCAACTTCTGCCCAGAGCCGTTCTGAGCACTCAGCTGCTTCTCTTCTTCCCAGAATGAAAGGGATTGTGAGTACTGGCCACTGGCTTTAGTGATCAGTGGGTGGCAGTCTCCCTGGAGAGGCAGGGAAGGAAGGACCATCCCTCTGGGAGGGGACGGAGGATCTCCTGGTGGGGACATGGGTACTGCCTTTGCATGATGGCCCAGACCTCAACCCTAGCACTGACTGCTGCCTCTCAATGCAGCAGCAATGTGGGAGTTCAAAGCCATAAAAGAAGATGACAGCAGCCCACTGGATCTTTTTCTAGTGTTTTAAAAAGAGAGCTAACATCTGAACTGGAAAAAAACCCAGACAGGGACCCTCTTTCCAGGCATCCCTGGGTTCCTGATGCTTCCAGTGCCTGATGACCACCACTGTTAGGTCATGTTTCCCAGGGAGGGAGTACTTGGTCCTTGATGGGCAGGCCTCAACAGTGGCAACGTTTCCTGTTCCCTTCCATACACCTCATCCACCGGACACACTGCATCGACACACTGCATGGATGACCCAGCTCTCCTTTCTATACATTGTTACACCTAGTTCAAACCTTGCTTACCCTTGCTGCCTGAAGAGGCTGGTCCTGACAAGATCACTGAGCACAGTCCACAAAAGGGAAGCGGCCACGCAAAAGCTACGGGGCTGGGGCAGATCTCTTCATATCTGTGGCCTCCACACCACTTTTCTCTCTGGATTTCTAGACCAGAACACTGTGCTGAGAGGGACTAGACTTTCTAATGGTCTTGATCCACTCCTCCACTTCTGCCTCTACCATTTCTCTGTGCAACTTTTCCAAAGCCCCCTCTGCTTTCTAGGCCATTCTTCTTCCTTCCGTCTACACTGCACATTCCAACATCATAAAATTATAGTGTGCTGTGGTGCTACTCTTTCTGGGCTGGGCGTGAAGTCCAGGCCCCCCAGTGTATTCTAGGCAACTGCTATCCCACTGAGCTGCATCTCGGCCCTTTGTTTTACTGGGGCAGGGTCTCACTATGTAGCTCAGGCTTCAGGGTGCTGACACTGCAGGTGATTACTCGTGTATCGTGTATTGTTTCCTCCACTGAGCACGAATGGCGTGAGTCTCGCTTATCACCATACCTTCCACATAGTACACTCTTTGCACACAGTTCCCCACTCAAGAAATACTGGCACTCAAGAAATGTATGACACCTTTGTTTAACAAATTTACCAAGAGGCATAGCTCACGGAAGAACAAATGGATAAACTGTATTTTATCAGAATTGAAGACATAAACACAAAAACTGAAGCAGACAAATGGCATGGAGAAGACATTTGCAGATTACACGTGTGATAAAGGCTTGTGTCCACACTACACACAGAACTATCGGGGATGGAGAGGTAAGAGCTTGCTGCGCACTCGAGAACACCCACCCTATGGAGGCTGCAGGGATGAGACAGACCACTACTTGGGCTCCTGGGAGGCTAGGCTCCCAGTCTGATCTGTGGGCCCTGAGTAGACGCGCTGTAAGGCAATGTTCCCCATCACCAGTGTCATTGTTAGAGTGACCCCCATGGCTGAGGACAAGTCAGTCAGAGCTAGCTGGTTCATGCAACAGCCCACGACACACTCTTGACTGGGGCAGCTTGCCACATGGAGGCTGCAGCAGGGCTAGTGGAGAGGGCTCTGGAGGGACCTGCTGCTGGGAGGGATACACTATCTAGCCAACGGTACTTCGTCATAGCCAAAAGCCAGATAGTCTAGCACAGAGAATGAGCTAACTGTAAACAATTAAAAGTTTGAAATGTCCAACTGGGTGAGAGGCAGCTCAGCAGTTGAGCACACACTGCTCTTGCAGAGAACCCAAGTTCTGTTCCCAGTGCCCACTTCAGGTGGCTCACAGTTGCCTGTAAGTCCAGCTCCAGGGCATCCAGCACTTTTGGTCTCTCATGTTTCTTTGTGTTTATCTTTTAAATTATGATAAATATAGTTTATTCATTTGTTCTTTCATGAGCCATGCCTCTTGGAAACCTTGTTATACTAAGGTGTCCCACAGATCAGACTCACGTACACACACACACACACACACACACACACACACACACACACACACACTTAAAATTAAAAACAAAATACATCTAAAACATTCACACAATGTTTACCATTTTAAACTACATACACCTAATTTAAAAATAAAATAGATCAAAAACATTCATACAACGTATAATTTATTGTTCCAAAGTACACAGTACAGTGGTATATCACATTCACACCGTGTGGCCGTCTATCCCGAGCCCTTCACTTTCCCAAGCATAAGCCCTACACTCATTAGTTCTTTCCTGACGGGCTTATTTTGCTTATGTGCCAACGTTTGCTCATGCTGTCTCGCCATGTGTCAAAATCCCCACTCTGTGTCAGGTTGAGGAACACACAACCACCAAGAGGGTTTCCCCAAACTCCCTTCTGCCGGGCAGTGGTGGCGCACACCTTTAACCCCAGTACTCGGGAGGCAGAGGCTGGCGGAGCTCTGTGAGTTCGAGGCCAGCCTGGTCTACAGAGTGAGTTCCAAGGATAGCCAGGGCTACTCTGAGAAACTCCCTCTAAAAAACAAAACAAAACAAAAACAAAAACAAGAAACCTCCCTCCTGGGTTGGGGATTTAGCTCAGTGGTAGAGCGCTTGCCTGGCAAGCACAAGGCCCTGGGTTCAATCCTCAGCTAAAAAACAAAACAAAACAAAACAAAACAAAACAAAACAAAACAAAACAAAACAAAACAAAAAAACCCTTCCTCCTGACCCTGCCCTCCCAGTCACACCAACCAGGTCTATACCTCTTACTTCCATGGCCTCATGTCAAAGGCCCAGCACTAGGAACAAGCTCCTGAGTGTTTTGCTGGGGTGACCCCAGTCCCTCTTGGTCAGAACCTGTCTTTGTCTGTGCGAATGCTGGTCTTATCCTCCAGGGGTCTGAGTGTGTAGGTGCCCAGCCCTGGTCATAGAACTGGGTATGGTCAGCAGGCCCAGGGCAACATCAGACTTTCTTGTCCTTCCACAGCCAAGTTTCCGAGGTGCTATTTGAGAAGCCCTGCCAAGGGTAATGTGACATTTACATGACACCAGGTGGGGCTGCCACGGTGACATAACAGAAGGAGGGTGTGTGTGTGTCTCTGGGCATGGAGCCCACAGTCTGGCACAGTCTGGTGACTCCATGTTGTGTAAATTAAAGTACTAGTCACCTGCTTCTCCAAGTCACGGCTGAAACCTGCGCCCTCTGATATGACAACAACATGATGATGTCTGTCACCTCTACCCGGGAACTCTTCTGCTTTCCTTCCTATTCTGTCCCAAGAAGAGCCCATTTGATGGGGTACTGTGAGCTTCCTTGTTGGACACTGTGCCGGGAGCCTGAATGCACAGGCAGGAGGCACAGTCCTCTGTCCTCAAGGGCTTCCGAGGCCAGTTCACACTCTCTCACTGGTGTGAGCTGAGGCTGCTCACCTCCAGTCGCTGCTCACCATCAGTGAAACGGACCAGTCGGACCTGACCTCTGCGCTGGGGCACCTCCAGCTTCACCCCTCCAAAGTATGCACAAGGGTGACTCTTGGCAGAAGCTAGAAAGCCCGTTGCTGGCTTGGTTCTTAGATAAGGAAGTGGCCATCTCTGAGTATCTTAGAACTAGGCCCTCTTGGGGCTTTTCATTCCCTGAAGATGGGTGGAAACCACGAGAATAATTACTTCCAGAGGATTGCCAGCCTCCTCAGAATGACTGGCACAGGCAACGCAGTCTGGGGTTGATTGAGGCAGGAGGCAGGCCCCACTCTGTCTATATAATATCAGCTTTTCCTGGCTTCATACCCATAGGGCCTGGGTTTCCTATTTGAGTTGCCCAGCATGTCCATGATGACCTTGGGGTTGGTGGCCCATAGGAGCTTCCTCTCCCACCCTATCACAGATGCCCATGGCTTACAGCCTCTGTTCCAGTTCACCCAGTTCCCTTCCCTCAGTCCCTTGACCGTGTGGACTGTGACGGATAGGAAGCAGCTGAGGTGACTGTGTTTAGGGGATCACCACGCCTGTGCCCTGCTCATGATCACTGTGCCTGCCACTGCAGCTCCCACAGCCCTCTGCACTGCTGAGGAGGGTGCAGGCTCCCCAGCCAGGCCTACGGACAGCGGCGCCATGTGGGTATGGTAAAGCGGCTGTTCTGGTGGCCTGGAGCAGGGAAGCAAGACCAGGCCTAACCATGTCACCTCCAGTCCTCTGAGTCAGGACCCCTTTCCCTGGCCTAAGTGTCCCCTAGCTAAGAACAGACTGTCCTCCATAACCATGAAAGGTGTTAAGAAGTCATCTCTCAGCTCGCTCTTCTCCTATCACACCACACTTCCGGAAACAGCGTCATGCATTTCAAAGCCAGGGTGGGAAGGCAGTTTGCACATCAGGGGAGCAGCAACAAAAGGTGAGCCCCAGGACTGGGCTCTGGTAGGGTCATCAGGCTGGTGCTCAGTCTGGCTCACAGAGGGGAGTCAGGACAGATCTTCAAAGCACAGGTGAGGAGGTCTCTTGCTCATGGCCCAGAGACTGCCACCTGCAGACTCAGTTTCTCTTTCCTTGCTCAGTGGCCCCAACTTTTTTTGTGGGAGAGATGGAGAGATGGAACCAGGGAGGGGCAGGTACCACAGCCTCTGGCTGACTGTCAAGTCAGTCAGACAGGATGGGTGGGGGTGGGTGGGGCTGAAGCCTGTAGTGGGGGCAAAGTGGGAGCCTTTGCAGTCAGCGGAGTCTTCAGGGCGGAAGGACAGGGAGGTCAGGGGAATAGACGGCGGGATCGGTAACGATGCTGTCATTACGGGTTTTCCGACGACAGTGTGATAGCTGTCCGCTAAGGACAGGGAACTAGGGAATAACCCAAAAGGGGACAGGAGGTGTTGGGAGCAGCCTCCTGATGGAA
The DNA here is from genome assembly GCF_903995425.1 of Onychomys torridus. Classification (NCBI taxonomy): domain Eukaryota; kingdom Metazoa; phylum Chordata; class Mammalia; order Rodentia; family Cricetidae; genus Onychomys; species Onychomys torridus. Next base: position 1,829,541 of record NC_050445.1, read on the forward strand.
TGGGACATCAGAGCCCGGGACATGCCACAGCTGGAGATGGCCTTCACCCAGCCTTTTCACACCACTGAGTCAGTGGTTCAAGGTTACCAGATGGAGAAGAATGGGCTAAAGGTCAAGGCCAATGAGCCTTGAGACATGGGGGCCTCTTGCTATGGGTGAGAGCAGAGGAGTGCAGAGGAACCAAGCCGGGGATCAGAGAGGGTCCTGTCTCCCGGAGGCCCTGCCATCAGATCCCTCACACTGTAATACAAACGACAGAGGAGCTGAAGCACTCAGCAGGAGCCCTAAGTGAGAGCTGGGGAAATAAATACCCTGCTGGTGGCAGAACTTTCCAGGAACTTTGCGGAGTGGCCCCTGAGGACTGGGGACACCTCTTCTTCTCTGGCCTGTAGTCCCTGCTCTGCCAAGGAGAGTTCCCGTTGCCCGTCTGTAACGTGGAGAAGCTGCCCTGTCCGGAGAGGCTACAAAGACTGTGAAGCAAGTCATGCTGAGGACGGGGTTACTGAGACTCTTTCTGGGCAGGGGCCTAACGCAGAACCCGCTGAGTGACCCCACAAGGGATACCTTCTTCCCGGGGTGAGGCTGCTATGGGAGAAGACCTCAAGGAAATGCCAACCGTGGGCCCGAGGCCTTCATGGTCATGTTCTGGTCTCGGCCCCTGCTGGAAAAGACAGTCAAGGTCTCTGAAGAGCACTAGGTAGAAGTGGTGGCGGGGTTGAGATGGAATGTCCCCCTCTGACTGCCTGCAATCTCCTAGGGCAGGTGTAGGGGTGGCATCCTCCCTGCTGGGTGTGTTCAGCTTTGATTAAGAAATGGTAGAGTCCTTTTGCTTTGAAATGTATTAATTAACCAATGGGTGGCAGTACCAGCGGGCACCCAAAGTAAGGTAAGTATCTGGGGCAGGATGCTCCACAGTTCCTGTCCGTGGGATAATGGAATGGAGCCAAGGAGGCAGCCACAGATGCCTGGGGTTGCTAGGACATGATGCCGGGAAATGAAGGAGACTGCCACATCACAGTCTTCAGACAAACATGAACACGAGGTGAGAGAAGAAGGCTGGTATCTCATAGACTGTGAGCTAGAGAGAGGGGCTGGTGCTTGGAGGAGACTGGTCTTTAAGAAGGGTTAGGACTAATTGGAGGAAGACGGGCAGACAAGCCAGAGGTGGTGGAGGGCAGTGGCTTGATGCTTAGTCATCCGTGAGTCCCTGTCCCAAACTACAGAAACCGGAAGCCTCCACAGGAGACCTGTAGATCTGCCACGACTTTCCTCAGACAAGATGAATGAAGTAGTCCTGCAGGCCTCTGGCAGCGCAGGTTTGAGAAATGAGGCTTTTATCCTCAACCTTAGTAGGAAACAAGTCTTTGAATTCGTCACTGCCCTGACAGTGTGAGGCGACTCTTAGCAGCTCCCTCTCCAGCCTGCAGTACTGTACGCTGAATAAACTGGAAAGAGCTGTGTTGATAAGCTGAGTTCTGAGCTGGGTGCTAGGACAGTGAGCGGAACAGAAAGGTCTTGTCTGGTGGACTCAGTCTTAGAGTTTGAGGACCAGCAAGCCTGGTTCTTGCTGTCAACTCCTAGGCTGGCTCAGGCCTGCAGAGTCCCAGGGTATCTTCTCGCTAGTGTCCCTGGTGACTCAGGCACCGCGCTGCAAGCCGCAGGAGAACGTAATGGAATTCAGTTACTATCACAAAAGCTACTACTTGGAAAAGTCAAGGACTTCTCCAAAGGTCAAGCCATGGCTTTAAAAGTGGGCCAGCATTCAGTAAGGATCAGGTTTCTGAACCTGGCCTCATAGGTCCAGACCCAGCAGCTGGGTAGACATCCTAGAATTGGCCGTTTCTAATAAGTTGGGGATTTTTTTTTTTTCCAAGACAGTTTCTCTGTGGGAATTTCTGGCTGTCCTGGAACTTGCTCTGTAGCCCAGGCTGGCCTTGAACTCAGAGATCTGCCTGCTTCTGCCTCCCAGGTGCTGAGATTAAAGGCCTGAGCCACTACCAGGTGATGCCAAGATTGCTGGTCTGAGATTCACACTGAGGGCCACCTGCTCCAAGAGGTCATCTGAGTTCCTGGTAAAGACTGGAAACTTCTCAGCCACACGTCCTGGGCTCTCACAGCAACCTGTTGGGCAGTATCCAGGCTATAGGTAACTTCTGCTCCCACACCCCTTAGCCTTACCCAGGGAGAGTCTAGGATCCGTGGAGAGCCCAGGGGGCTGCGTGTGCAAGAAAATCGGCTGCCAGGACCCCTGGCTGCTTCTCAACGCGTCTGTAACTTACTCTATCAACGGGCAAATGAGCTGCTGGCCCCGCTCCTCTCCGGGGCCAGCATATCTTTGGTTCCAGTTCTTCAAAACGCACAGGGAACCTTCCATGTCAAAGAGAAATGGAAACCAAAAGGCATTTACTGACTTTTCTCCTCCACATGCAAAGCAGACTTCGCATGCGGCACAACATTTTCATCAGTATCGACAGGAGGTGAGCTGGGGGCTGAGTCCACACTGAGTGCAAGAACCCGATCCGTAAGACAAGTCCCCTCCCTGCAGCCATGCCAGGCGGCTCCCGTCTGCTCCTCTTATCTTTTGTGCATGCTCATCTTCTCCCCCCATCTGCCAGGAAGCCTGTGGGAGCATCACCACAGCCACAGCCACACTAAGCTCAGGCACATGTGACTTTGAAGCTTGACACTCATTCAATAATTCATTCCTAGGGACGAGGCATTCATCCACAGGCCCGAGAACCCCAAGTTTGAGTGATCGGGAGAAAGCCCCATGTCAAATGATTAGATAAGAGGCCCTTCTCATGACAACATCAGGGCGAAGTCCTGGGGTGCACAGCCCGCGAAGGTAGCCATGTGCGAGTGGGGTGGAACAAGGAGAAAGTGAAAGTCCACAGGATCACACATCCTTGCGTGTGAGCGCACGTGCTCTCTCATGCCAGTACGGGACAAGCCTGCCTCCTTCCGAGGCAGTGAAGGAGCAATGGGTTGTAAGCTTGCAGCATCTGTGGAATAAAGCGAAGTGTCCAACCTTCCAATGGCCGCCCTGTCTGGAGGCATCCTCACACAGACAGTCTCTGCACCTCTCCAGGGGCCATGCCCTCTCTCTAGCTGAGTTCCTTAACATGCACACAACCTGCTGCCTTCCTCCCAGCCTCAGACTGCCCGTGGCTGAATGGTCTCATCCGTTTCCTGCACCATTCTGCATTCTGTGGCCCACTCATCAATGAGTGTCAATTAATGGAGGAAAGAGAAGTGGACCCCTGCCACGTGCACAGTGTTTGTGGAGAGGCTGAGGCTGCTCTGAGCAAGAAAATCGGCTCCCAGGACCCCTGGCTGCTTCTCAACGTGTCTGTAACTTACTCTATCAACGGGCAAATGAGCTGCTGGCCCCGCTCCTCTCCGGGGCCTTCTGTCCGGAGCACAGCAACTGTTTCTCTTTGCTGCGGCTGCAGGGTCAATGACTGCTGGCATTCCTTGGTTGTTTACTAATTAAAGGAACCCCAAGAACCTCCTTTCTTTCCTGCTGTACTTAAAGAACTTTCTGGTTCCGTAGTAAAGCACTTGCGATGCCAGTGTGAGGACCAGAGTTTGGGTCATCAGAACCCACAGAAATGCCAGCAGGAAGGCCAGGAGAGGGGATTCCCAGCAAAACTAGCCATATCAGTGAGCTCTGAGTTTTTGAATGGGGTGGAAAAGCCAATGGTGCAGGATTCCTGAAGCCAATCTCATGCATTTGCATACATGTGCACATGCACTCTCATGTGTGCCTTCACACACACAGAACATGCTTATACATATGCACACAACACACATAAACACGTGAAAATGGAAAAAGAAAAAAAATGTTTCATCAGAGAATAATAATACAGTAAAGTCTTCAAGCCACACTGGGGCATGTGAACAGAAGTGGGAGCACCCCAGAGAAGCACACAGCTGCCTCCTCGGGATGTCCTGCCTGCTAAGACAAGCACTCGACTCCAGTGTAATGTCTCCCAGGCAAGGAACCACATACCTTTTAACATCAGTGCTCTCTGGCTCAGAAGCTGAAATCCAGTTCCCCCTCCACTCCCCCCAGAACATCCGTCGTGTGAATTTACCGCCACACGTTTATTGTTTCTATTGCCGATGGGCGTCTGGGTAGTTTCTTCTTTGGACTGCTAGGAATCATGCTGGAACATTCTGTCTATGTATGTGCCAAAATTTCTGCTTGCTTTTTGATGTAGTTAGTCAACACAAAAGCCATTACAGGGACAGGGGAGGGGAAAGGCTAGTTGGGCATTTGTGGGAGACCTACGATATGTGGGGCCCATATAGCTAACATTACGCACCCCCAGCTGTGAGGCAGGTGTTTAGGGACCTCTGTGCACCAGGATGCTCAGGGAAGCACAGGACGAGGGAGGCTGGTAAGTAAACTTCGAGTCCAAATGAGACAACTTCAAATGAAAGAAGCGAGAGTCCCGAGCAGATGCCTGTGTGAAGAAGATCCAGAGAGAAACCGCACCCTCAGACGGCCATGCTCCACAGCCCTGCTCCGGCAGCCTCAGTCAGCCCTGCTCCGAGTGAGGTTTCCCTTGTGTGTCAGATGCTATCTCCTGTAACAGACACCCCCAGAATCCTCAGCCAAACTGCACACACCTGTGGTGACTGGCAGGCTGAGGAGAACTTGGCAACATTCTGATAAAAGGTCAATGAAATCAGGCTGAGCTTTGCCCTGTACAGAATGGAGGTCCTGGTGCCTGGAAATCACCTAAAGAATTCAAGTGATTAAGCCCTGCTTAGGAAACCCCTCTGTTATCAGAGTTGGCTGGGCAGGAATATCTGGTGTTCTTTGCATGCCAGTAAGAGATAAGCCTGCTGCCTTTTGAGGAACACCAAAGAAACAAAGGGTTGTAAGCTTGTTTCTTCTGTGCATCTGCATGTATGCGAGCACACGAGCATACACGCACGCACACATAGACACACACAGACACACACAGACACACACACACACACACACACACACACACACACACACACACACACACACACACACACACACACACCCCTACGAGAATTGGAAGTTAATCCTGCTGGGCAAGTTGTCTGGAGAGCACTAACAGGTAGCTAGGATTATCCCTGTAGGGCAAACATACATCCACCTGTGCCCACAAACACCTGTCCAGCACTAAACAGACCTTTTGGAAAGCCAATTGTGACAGACAGAGTGAAAGGGGACTCCGTGCCTTCTTCCTCGTTCCAGGCCAGGAGCTGAGCTCAGCACTTGTGCTCAAGAAGATGCAAAGTGAGTGCATGCATGTAAGATGGCTTGGGACTGCCTGTTTTATCCCTGGGGTGGGGGTGTCTGTCTGGGAGGGTCTGTGGGAGGTTGTGATGACCCTACACTCATTCCTTCTGGCTGCTTGAGTATTAGGCGGCCTTGCAGGCCAGCTCTTGCCGGATTTCTCTTTTCTTTCCCTTCTTCTTCTTCTTCTTCTTCGTCTTCGTCTTCGTCTTCGTCTTCGTCTTCTTCTGTCTTCTTCTCCTCCTCCTTCTTCCTTCTTCTTCGTCTTCTTCTTTCCTTCTCCTTCTCTCTCTCTCTCTCTCTCTCTCTCTCTCTCTCTCTCTCTCTCTCTCTCTCTCTCTCTCCTTTTTGGTTAAGGGATATGGATGTGGCTGTGCTCCTGTGAGCAGTGTAGTCAATGGTAGATAAGGGAGAATGGGATTTTTCAGAGTGAAAGAGATAGGCTAGTTGAGAACAGATACTTGTGCAAGGGTTCAGAAAGAAACCTTTCTGTCCATCTGGGCTCTGTCCGCTGCAAGCCTCCTAGAGAGAGCATCTTGGGTTTGAATGAATGTTGGGATTCCTGCTGTGCACAGGTTCTGGGGTCCTGATCAGGGAGATGGACTGGGCTTTTCTCTCTGATCACACTTTGCAAGGGGATGTCACCGTTATGAAGGAGAGAAGATGGGGGGGGGGACTTGTGGTGGACCTGAACTGTGCATACACAGAAAGGGGGAAGGGGAGAAACGCCTCTTTCCTCTGAGCAGAAGGCCAGGGCCTGCATGGCAGCATGACTCATCCTAGGGAAGAGCAGGGACTTGCCCTAGGCCACACAGTTGGTGTCCCAGCTTCCATCAGCCCTGGAGTCTGGCTCAGTATCTTCCAGCCTCCTCCCTAACTTTTCTCTCAAACATGGAAGGAGTGATCAAAGCAGATTTCAAGTGAGGCTTCGGGGAAACCTGCTTGCTTCCAGGGCTCTGCAAGCTGGCTCCAGTCTTCCCCAAGCTTCAACCAGTCAGGTTCCCCAGGAGAATTGTCATGAAAGGGTCCAAGCTCTCTCCACCAGGGGCAGGAACTCAGCAAGGAGATGGAGTCCCAGGAGCCCCAGCTTCCTACTGTGGGCATGTGACAGCAGTCACCTGGACCTGCTCTGCTTCCAGAAGATGCATGCTTGACAAGCAAATGATGGCTTTCGTAGGTTCCAAACTCAGACCTTCCTTCTTCTCTCCTTAGAGGAGAGACTTGGGCCCACGTGGGCTGCCTTTGGGATGAACACGTGTGCAGCGATGGTGGTCCTAGCCAGAGCTCCATGCTGAATGTCCTCTGGTAACTGCAAGCCCTAATTAATAAATGTAGAGTTTTCGGCCTTTGGCAAAACCTATCCAGTGAGACATTTATTGTCCCCCGAAACCTGAGATGCTCTTGCCATAGACAAGAGCAGAAGAAATGGAATGTGTTAGTGGTGTGTGTGCCTAGGGTTTCCTGAGGAGTAGTGATGTGGCCCACAACACAGGAATGTATTAGTTATGCTGGGTTTAAGGTACTAAGCCAGGTGGGTAAGGGCAGGGCTTGGCCAGTGGGTCTTCATGTAATCCTAACATCATCCTTACTTAGAAGGAGCTTCTTCCATAGAGTTGGCCCTGGTGGGGCCCAGCTAGTGAAAAGCCATCACTCATGCTAAGCACATTTCCCCTTTCACAGCCCATGGCCCAGGTGATACTGGTAGTGACTAGAGTCTAATGAGACAGACGACATGCCTGGTGAACTATACAGGGAACTTGAGCACACAAAAGACACTTCCGGCCTACACGCACGCAACTGTACACATCTGAACACTCTCCCTCCCCACCCCCACAGGCAAGTACAGGATGGCCAGTCCTTGGCAGTGCAGGTAGCTTCTAAGGTCGACATAAGCAGATCCTAATCTCCTTGGCTCCAAGTTCTGCAGCGACTCGGACACACAGAAGTTCGGGCATCTGGACCCACCGGTCTTACAGAGCCGACCCTCATGGCCTCAGCACCACTCACTTCCTGTCTCTTCTGCCCTCGGCAGGGCCCTGGGGTCTCTTGTGGTTGACTGTGACAACTGTGCTTCCATCGAAGGGGACTGGCACTGACTGCTCTTCACTCCCCCCATATCCCCCCCCCCCCCCACGTACATCTCTCACCCACGTTCTGGTTCACAAAGGCCAGCCTCTGTAACCCAAGTGAGAGGGCTCCTACCCCCTATGTCCTCACTTAGCTTCATCTCCCTTTGTTCAATCAATATAGTAGAGGACACATAATAATATCTAACTTGCTCCGCCCAGTAGCGAATATTCCCCAAGAGGCCAGGAACGCTCACAGGTAGAGAGAGCACTGGCATTGCTAAATATAGCGCCTGGCAGTGCTAGGTGCTGGGCACTGACAGTCCCGTGCATAGAGCACTGACAATAGCAGGCACAAAATACTGAAGTGCCAGCAGCCCCACTTCTGGGGTTACCCAGGCCTGGCAGAAGCCTCAGGACTTCCTGGTGCTGCCCCTGGGGGTGATGCGTCCACCTCTCAGGTGACAGAGCAGCTGTGTGGGTCCAGTGTCAGGGTGTGACTGCTGGAGGCAGCCGCAGCTGAGTATCAGGTGCCACCTGGGACTCTGGGAGCCTCCTCCACGGCCAGTCTGCACGTGGTGTAATGTGACTAGGCTGCTTGGCACGCTCCACCCCCTCTTCCCCTCCTGGCACCCTGCTGTGGCCTGACATTCCCCAGCTCTAGAGGGTAGACTGTACAGGGCTCCCTCTTCTGGGAAGATGCTTGGCCAGCTTCAGCCAAAGAGGAGCAAGTGCCTGAAGCCAGAACATTCCACGCACTTGATCACAGAGCTGGATTCCCATCTCTTGTCTCCTTCCTGGCAGTGACTATTCCCAGGCTCTAGGTAATTGCTAATGGTCACAACACAGGGACATCTCTGCAATAGATGTTCTGGCCTTCAGGGAAAGGAGGTTCCCCCTTTCCTGACAGATGTCACGAAACAAAACGGCCTATGAACTGAGGAGTCAGGAAACATTTACTGCCTGATCTGAGACCCTCACTCCAGGGCTTTAGTTCTAGGAGGGAATCCTGGGTAAGTTAGGTTCCTGTTGTGAAAAGGGGGCTAGCCACAGAGTATGCTAATGAGTGCAAAGCGCGTGTTTTTGAGGAGGAACAGTGGAAAGCAGAAACCCCCTCTCCCCTCCTGCTGTGTGCTTCTCACAAGATCTGAGGCCCTGTGGAGACTGACAGTTAGGTATGGCTCCAGGCTTTAGAGAAAAGTGCCTAGTCACACAAACTCACGCCCCACACTGGCACCCCACCTTCACAGAGCAAGCACCCTGTGTCCATGTGAAAGTGGCTGTGTGCAGGGTAGGGCAACGGGAGTTGGGTGTGTGTGGGCGTGGGGTGGCAGGGTGGCGGGGTGGTGGGTGGGGCAGGGGTGGGTCTTCTCAGCCCCTCCCACCACCAGCAGCTTCTTAGTCTCTTTGATTCCACTTTGGACATTAGAGAGGAAACTAGTATGCAGGACACAGAGAAGGAGGATTAAAGGGAAAATTCCAGAAGGATGGGGGGCCAGTGAGAAGGAATTTGGAGCCTGACTTCTTAGACCGCGCATAGGTTGATCTGCAAACCCACGTCTCCTCGTGGCCTGCTGGACGCCCTTATCTGATGCTCTGATCTCCCCTGCTCTCAAGGCGACCCTCCAGCTTCACCTCTAGGGCTGGTGGTACTTGCCTGGCCCGCAATCTCTGTGAGTCAGCAGTTTTTAAAGGGACGGTGCCAGTTTGCTCTCGCACGGAATGATAGAGTGCTTTCATTTTAGTAGAAACAACCTAAGCACATGAAGAAACTCGAGAACCTAAGTTCCCCTTTCACTCAACTGTAACGACTCTCCACTCGTGAAGTGGTCGGGTGCAGTCACTAGGCCACCTGCAGTCCAGAGGGAGAGAGAGGGCTTGCTCAGCATTCAGGAGGCCCGGGTGTAAAACACAATAATAAAATAAATAAATGGGGAAAAAAAGAACTGCAATCTCCCACCTCTTCCCCACACCAAAAAGACAACAACTGAGGTGACAAGTCTGAGACCCCCCCAACACATACACACACAACTGCTCGAGGGTTCTGAGAGACAGTGGGTGTCCTGTGGGGGTTAGATGTCTGGGTGGGCCTCTGCCCGTTCCCATCTGGCGGCTGCAGTAGATTTATTTTGCCTTCTCAATAAGGGTGGATATTTCAGGGTTGCTGACAGGAATAAGCAAGAAGGCACCAGGCCAAGGCTCCTTACAGAGCCAGGCATACTGCTCACTTCTGCATGGTTAGAAATGTCACTTCAGAGACCCGGCAAGGGTCCCCAGTGGAGCTCCTCCATCTTAGCCTATCACCCTGCTGTCCCATGGTGGAGTGCCTTCACAGTGCCCGATGACAGCAGGTCACCAACAGAGAAGAAACGAGATTTTCTTCTTGAGCAACATCAGGACGACTTTACAAGCAGAGTGCCCCCTTAACAATGGGCGATGTCAATTCTACTCTGTTGAAACGGAACCTTAAAAATTCCAGTTGATGGGCCAGAGAGATGGCTCAGTGTTAAGAGCATGCACTATTCTTGCAGAGGGACCTGTTAGCATTCAGACCCATCCCTTGGGGACACACCCCCTCCCTCCCTCCTCTCTCTCTCTCTCTCTCTCTCTCTCTCTCTCTCTCTCTCTCTCTCTCTCCTGCTATGAGGTAGTGAGCACCTCCTCTCTTCCCTTCTTCTCTTTTCTCTTCTTCTTCTCTCAGTCCCTGCCCGCCTTCCCTCTCTTCTTCCCTTAATAAAACTTTCCACATGGGTGCTGTGTCTGCATGGTGTGAGTGACTTTCCGAGGTGCCCCGTTGGCTGCAGCCAGAGGTGTCTGCATGGTGTGTCACCCTCAGCTTCCCTGAATCACCTTGGCTCCACCCACCAAGGCCTCTCTCCCATCCTTTTTGATTGTTTGTTTTTCGAGACAGGGTTTCTCTATGTAGCCTTGGAGCATGCCCTAGATCTCACTCTGTAGCCCTGGCTGGCCTCGAACTCATGGAGATCCGTCTGTCTCAGCCTCCCCAGTGCTGAGACTAAAGGTATGCACCATCACTGCTTGGCTTTTTACAAAAGGACCCAAGTTCAGTTCCCAGCACCTACAGCACATGTCACAACGCCTGTTAATGCCAGTTCCAGAGGATCCAACACCCTCTTACAGACGCTAAGGGCACCTGCACTCACATGGCAGACACACACATATACACACAATTAAAAATAAAGTAATATTACCAACAAAGGGTAAGACTAAATGATAAGGAAGGACGGAATGTAGCTGAGAGGACACGTGAGTCAGTAAAGAGGATAGAAAGCAAATTATTTTCCTAGTTCCAACTCTGCTGTGGTTTTCTTTCTTTCTTTTTTTATGGTAGATAAGTACATAAAAATGTAATTGTTAGTCAAAGGGTAAATCCCTAAGTGAAGGTACACAGCTTCAGATAACCCTTCCTAAATTTCTAAAAACTATAGTATTTATTTCATGTGTATGGGTGTTCTGCCTGCATGTGTGTAATGGGGCCGTGTGCACTCACGGACTGTGGAAGCCAGAGAAGGGAAAGAGGAGGGGGAAGGGCAGGCAGGCACCATCATAACAATGTCACTCAGAAGTTCTCTGTGCTCCATGGTGACATTCCTATCTGATGGCCTTCAAGGGCTCCAGGAAGGCTTTTCTTTAAAAAAAAAAAAAAAAGCAACAGTTTCCTTTATAGATAATGGCATATGTTTGGATTGGTTTCAAAATCATTCCTGGGGCTGGCAAGATGGTAAAAACACTTGCAGTGCTAGCCTGAGGGTCAGAGTTCAACCTCCCGATTCCACAGTGGAAGGAGAAAACTCCCGAGGACTGTCATCTGACCTCCACACACACCCTGTGGCATGTTTCTCCCGAGCCCCCGCCCCCGCCTCCCATAATAAAAATGATCCCCAGACAGGGAGGTGGACATGTGTGGGGAGGAAATAAGCTCCCTGAGCTGCTGCTGGCCGGTTGCCCAGTTGGCTAGTGGATAGCGTGCTCCACCACCCTCCTCTCTCACATACCTTCACTTTCTAGAAATACATATGCAGGGAAGTTCGACACCCACGATTATGCATGCTCACCTGGGGACTGCTGAGGCCCTGGTTCTGGTGGATACTGAGAGGCAACACAGGGAGGCAAATGAAGCTCTTTGTACTAGTCAGCTAAGAGTTTGCCAGGTGAGTGTGTGGTAGGAGTCCTTTGTCATTCTATCCCCCTTAGTGACCCTCGGCCCCAGCAGGGGTTCATGGGTTCATGTGTGGACTATCAACCCAAGTGAGCCCACAGTGGATTAGCCCCCAAACTCTGGTCTCTGCAGTTCTCAAACCAGCCACACCTGCTCCTGGCATTCAATGCTGAGTTCAACCTAGTGTTCACACACGCGAGCTCAAGGATCACCTAAGGGTGAAAGCGGGGAGACACTGTCTCCTCACTGTGTGGGTGTGTGTGGAAACTGAGGCTTAGACCCCATCAAGTAACAACGTAGCTTCACATAAATTCATTTTGCAAAGCCTCAGGATCAATAAAATCATTCGGGTTAGTGGTCTGAATTCCTCTGAGAACGGTTCCTACAACAGAGAACCCTGCAGAGAACACGCAGTTCTGAGCTAAGCCACAGATGTAAGAGTTCAGAGCAGGCTCACCCAGGTTGCACCCAGAGCTCCTGTGACCTTTTAGGGAAGTGGGTGTGGCAGAAAGGGAGAGTAGCAATGACCTTCCCAGAAGAAACTGGGGCAGTAAAAGCCAGGAAGAGGTTGTCCTTATAACGTTAAGTTTTGAAAACACAGAGGATGCAATGAGCTATCCGTGAGTGTTCCCAAGAGATGGTAACTGTGCAGCTCAAGAATTAGGGAACTCCCCAGAAGCCACTCAGGGTGACTGATGTGGGTCACCTCAAGGAGGCAAGGATAATATTTTACTCCAACCTTCTGGGAAATGTGTGGGGAGTGAAGGGATGTTTGACAGTCAAGGACACAGAATATGTGTTTCAACTGTTAATCACAGGAAGGTTGCCCAGCCACCACACCTCTCCTAGCTTGTACCAGTTACTACCTACCAGGGTGAAGGGATCCTAATGTTCTAGTGTACCCACGTCCATGTGGGTGCCAACTGGAATGAGAGCCAGATCTGACACAGATGCATTCCTGATGTGCTCAAAGTGCCGTGAGTAGTAGGGTTTTGAGTGCACAAAGCTAGTGAACCATCATAGCTTGGGTGATCCACTAAGGAATGTCCCCAAGGTGCCGATGGGTCTCTGGGCAACTGGCCTCAACCTTGCTTGGGTTCTTTCTCAAACTCACTCCCTATATTGAATGGCTACTTGTCATTCTTTTTGCCCATCCAACATTGTATGTATAGCTGTGGGGGTACATATGTGTTTGCATGTGTGCATTTGGAGGTCAGAGGTCAACACCGTGTGTCTTTATCACACTCCACCTTATTTTTCAGGTACAGTCTCTCACAGACCTTGGGACTCACTGACTCTACAAAACTGGCTGGGCACTGAGCTCTAAGGATGGCTTTGGGGAGCTGCCCATCTCTATCCATCAGCACCCATGTGGGTGCTACAGATTCAGACTTGACTGACAGTGCCTTAATCCCAACCTTGTTTTATAGCTACCAAATGCTGGGACCCTGGATGGGAAAAGGGGCTCTAATGTGAGGGTTCCTCAGTATGGGATTCCTCAGCACCCTGCAGCAATATCATGTAGCAGTGGGACCTTAGGCCTGACTGATGGATGTTGTCAGCCAGACTCAGCTTCTGCTGCCTAGTGGCAGGTGCTCAATAGAACCTCCTGGTTTCCTGAGAAGATTGTATGTCCTGGCTTGGGCTGTCTAGACAGAACACATAGGACAGTTTGTGTAACACATTGTAACCTCACTGCTGCAAAGCCTAGCATGGTCAGTGTTATATTGAAACCTCCAGCTTACCCCTGCATGATCCAGAAAGCCTCATTCCTCTCTCTTCTCTCTCTCTCTCCTCTCTCTCTCTCTCTCTCTCTCTCTCTCTCTCTCTCTCTCTCTCCAAACCCTGCCCACTCAGAGAATCTCTGAACAAAGGGAAGGCACCAAAAAGCCCAGTTCTACACTCTTGGCTGCTACATCAACTCCTCCCCTGAAGTTGCCAGCTGCCCAAGTCCCTGACTAAAGTGTTCAGCTTTTGACCATACTTGGGCACAAATCCAGCTTGTGGTGGATACGTCATAATCCCTCACCTACAAGCTATATAATCTCCCAGCTTTAGTTCAGGCGTGTGACTTCTCTAGCCTTCATCTCTAGGACTGGAGAACCTGCCAGGGAGTTGCTTTGCTCAAATAAACCAGTTCTTCTACTTTTTCAATACCGCTTGCTCTGAGAAAACTATTATTGGGATACAGAAAACCTATCAGTCAGATGCTGGCTTAGAACTCAGTGTGTGAATCAGGGCTGGCCTTGAACTTGTACTTACTTACCCTCCTGTCTCTACCTTTTGGGTGCTGAGGTGTACCACTTCTATTTGGCTCACTCAACAATCTCTGTATGTGCAATCCTGCAGGGCATCCCCAGGCTGCTACTTCCTCCCTACTGTTCTAATCTGGCTGTGCAAAGCCTACAGGGGCCCAGGGCTCAGTTCCTGGGACCCCAGATCCCAGCTCAGTCCTGTTGGACAGGGTGCCAGCTCTATTGCCTCCAGCCTTTCCCTGAAGCTAGGACCTTCTATATGAGAAGGTCACACTTCCGGATTAACACCTAGCCCCTGAAGACTGAAAAGTCTCCAGCCTCTCCCTCAGGTTCTTCAGAGATGACAGGAGCCCACGGAAGCTGCCCTGGGGCTACAACTTGGCATTATCTATCAACTGAAATTGTATTTGCTCTTTGACCCAATGATTATACACCTGAACTTGTTCCACAGATAAAGTTACATGTCTAATAGATGTTGTGACTTTATTTATTTATTTATTTGGCTACAGACTCATTACATTGCTCAGGCCTATCTTGAGCTGCTGTGCCCCAGTGACTCTCCCACCTCCCCTTCCTGAGTAGCAGTGACAAAAGCCCCGCCCCAGTGTGTCATAGCCATCCTTAAATAAATAGCAAAGGGCTGAGAAGTGGTCCATCTATAGGTCTGCAGGGACCAAAACCTAAAAAAAAAAAAAAAGAAAGAAAGAAAGCTGGAAGAATATGAAGGGAAAAAGCCTTATGCTTAGATCCAATAACATGGCTAACACAAAAAGACTGTGCAAAGGCCACCACTCCTTATCATAGAAAATACTTCTTCAAGGACAACTAACTGCCTAGCAGCTGACTATTCAAAGTCACACCACCCTTGCTATATACTTTGGGCAAAGGTTACTGCTTCAAAGTAATTGATACTTAGTGGGATGGCTTGGGGGATAAAGGCACTGGCTGCCAAGCCTGACAGTGTGAGTTCGATCCCTGGGACCCACATGGTGGAAGGAGAGACCCAATTCCTACACGTTGTCCTTTGACCTCCCCACTTATAGTGACATCCTCCCTTGCATAAGCATACACATAATATAAACAAAAAACAAGAGAAAACCAAACCAACCAAAACAAAACAAAACTAACTGAGGCCATCTTCTTCATTTTGCCTCTCAAACATCCCCTTGTCCCAACCTCGAGAATCCAGTTCCCTAGAGAATTCATTTCCCACTGTGGGTAGAGCTGTGCTGCTTAGAGATGAATTCACTCATCTTTAGTAAATCTCTTTTCTATTGTGTAAGGCTAAGGAAGCAAATGGCAGAACCAAATGCATAATATGCTATCATTTATACCAAACAGTTATAACAACAGTAAGCTCCCGGGTGCCTGGGCTATCTTTGGAGGGCCCTGCAATGACTTGCCTCCAGGCAGAGAAACAGGGCGACTGGGTTCCAGAAGGGAAGAATGTGTTATGTCTATGCCATGTTGGGTCTTGCCTGGATGAATGCATTTGTAGGTGCATATACACATGTGTACGCGTGCATGCATGTGTGTGCATGTGAGTAGGTAAGAGGTCAGCCTTGGCTGGTGCCTCACTTGCTTTTTGAGACAGGGTCTCTCATTGGTCGGGAGCTTCCTGATTAGACCAGGCTGACTGGCCGACAAGCCCTGAGAAGTTCTGCCTCCACTTCCCCAGCACAGACGTTACATCACATCCGGACATTTTACACGGCTCTTGGGGGCTGACCTAGGCTCACATGTGTGTGAAGCAAGAACTCTACTGACTGAGCCTTTGCTCCATTCTGCACGTCTCCCTTTTTTTACCAGATACTTTTTATCCTACTTGAATATTTTAATATCACCATGCAATACCGACTTAGCTACACATATGTTCAGACAACCCCCAGAACATTAGTGTGGGGCTGAACTTCATCTTCTCTGAAGAGGTGTGACCGTCACTTGCAAGCAGGCGTGATGAAACCCCACCTACTTCAGCCTTGCAGAATCCTCTGCACGCTGACAGTTACAGTTCCCTGTGGCCGCAGCACAGGAAGACTGGGAAAATCAAGCCAGGCTTTGGTTAGAACCCTCCTGGGGCAAAGCTAAGGACTATTTCCCATGTGGAACTGGAGAATGAAAGACCTGCTGGCCAGCTCTGTGGTGAGAGGACTGTCTGAAACTTCCTCTTCTGTCCACACTACCAGCCCCACAGCCTGCCAAGTTCTTCCTGCCCAGTCTCAAGGGCATACTGCCCTTGGCTTCCTTTCCTCCACTCTGCAGCAAAGCCCACGCCCAGGGCTGGGCCCAGCTCTGTGGTGAGCACCTGCTCAGCATTCCTGTGGCCCTGGGTTTGACTTGCAGCATCCAGATACCACCATCAACCTCCATTCCAGAGGGGTCTGGACCAGCCGCCCACCCCTTCTCCCCCAGAGTCCCCTCTGGGGGCTCCTCCCTCACTGTGGAAGGCAAGGCTTTGCTTCAGTAAAAGATGACTTGACCACCATAGGTGGGAGTGGGCAGAATCGCGTCTATTCTGAAATCCCAGCAAGGCTCTGGTGGGGAAAGAGATAGTAGGCCTGTTGCTCCCAGAGGTTCTGTGGGTCCAAGGAGCACAGGAGCATGTGCTGTGGCCTTCCCGCCATCAGCAGACAGCTCAACACCACCAACCACAGCTGCCACTGTCACTTTCTTATTTGGGGTGTGCTGCTAACACGTACCCAGACTGATTAGATAGACAGTATCCAGGGTCTGATTAGACATTCCTCAGCTCTTTCAACGCCTGTCAACTCTCCAGTTGGCTCTGAAAGTCTCCATCTACAGTTCTGTGCCCTTTCCCCTAACTAAGGGCGCTGGGGGCGCTCTCTTTCCATATGTGGGTGACCTCTCCCCCAGTGCACTGATGAAGGCCTCCAGCCCCTCTCGGGGTGGGTCACCGGGAGAAAGCTTTGCAGGGCATTTGCTTAGTGGTGTGCTGGGGTTCTTCGAGGGAGACCCGGGTGCTCTTTCACTTGAGGTTCTGACTGCAAACCGACTGAACAGCTAACCTCTTCTTCTTCTCCCTTCCCCCTGCACATGTGTGCTGATGGGTATGTGTGTTCATGCTTATGGAGGTCAGAGGTCAGCCTTGGGTCGGTGGTCCTCAGGAGCTGTCCACCTTGGTTTTCCAGACAGCATCTCTCACTGGTCTGGAGCCTGTTGTTTTGGCTAGACTGGTCTTGCCAGCAAGCCCTAGGGAGTCTCCTGTTTCTGCCTTCCCACAAGTGTATGCCATCGTGTACTCTTTAAAAGTTGGGGCTGGGGACTGGACTCGGGTCCTTATGCTTGCATAGTAAGTACTTTCCAACTAAGCTATCTCCCTAGTTGCTGGACTGTTTTTATGATCTGAGTTACATTTGCTCATCTGAACTTGAACTCTGACACTAACACGGATCACGTTCAAACTTCGATGGCTCCTGTTTATTTCACTTCTGGAAACTACAGGATGAACTTCCTAGCACTGTGGATTGTCCCAGGACTGCTCTGACTTCGCTGTCCTACAGCTCCCATGGAGCAGCTGCCCAGGAACCTGTGGGCTGGGAAGCCTGTGAGAGCCCTTGGTGATTTGAGCTGGTCCTCATCCAGTGGTGCCTGTGAGTCCCACAGCTCCCCTCCTGGGAGTTCTCCTAGGCTCCCCTTCTTTAAGGACCTTCTCCATGGTGACCCTGCATGAGCGTGAGTGTATGCCTGGCTCTCCAATTCACACTTAGGTGCTGGGGTCTCAAAAAGGCCTTGTTGAAAGACAGTGTGACAGAGGGAGGTATGGGACTGCAAAGCAGGACAGCTGGACGTCTTCCTTACGCACCCTACTGTAGGGGTATTATGGGTACTAGGGTCTCATGACATCACTCAACATTTGCCCTCAGAACTTCCACTTGGGCTGTCTGAGGTTAGGAACTTCACTATCTGTGGATAGTTCTGGGATGTGGTGTCTCTAGCTGGATGGGAGTGCAGCACCTCTGGCCTAGATCCAGCAGGGGGCGCTGAGTGGGTTTGGGGTCTGACGTGGGTGTCCACCAGCAGCAGGACCTATTGCTTTCACTGCAAGGCCATGAGATGGGTGCTCAGTGCCCAGTCCCAGGCTGTGAGGAAGGGAACAACTGCCACCTCACAAGTCACTTCCAGAGAGAGGCTCATGCTTCCAGCAGGTGTGACACATAATAAACAGGACACATGGACACAGCTCAGACATCCTCAGACACACAACTGGATGTGAAAAGGGTCTCTACATGGTGCAGTGTCACTCAGCCTTTCAAGGGCATCTGGAAGGTTCTACAGCATGGGGGAACTAGGCAAAGCCTGGAAAGGAACCCATCATATCCCAAGGAGACCTGACACAGGATAGGGTTGTGCCATAGCTCACAAGAACCCAAAAGGATGGAACGAAAAACACCGCTCAATCTCACTCTGCGAGATCCCCAGAGTTATTAGATTCATAGAGACAGTAGACTGGGGGGGGGGTCATTGTGTGATGGAAGCAGTTTGGAAGATGAATTCTGAGAGCAGAGAGGAAATGGGGCATGTCACCATGATGCCAGTGTGCTTAGTATTGTCAACCCATACACTTTCAGATGATGAAATTGGTTGTTTAGTTTTGTCTGTTGGTCACAAAAAAGAGGTGAGAGGAAAGGGAGAAGAGGAAGAGGGAGAGGATGCAGGAAAAGGAGGAGGAGGAAAGAGGAGAGAGAAGGAGAAGAGGATGAAAGTGAGGGGTAGAGAGAGGAGGAAAGGGAAGAGGAGGAGGAGGGAGGAGAGAAGAGAAAGAAGAGAGAGAGAGAGAGAGAGAGAGAGAGAGAGAGAGAGACAGAGAGAGAGAGACAGAGAGAGAGAGGAAGAAGGAAGAAGAGCTGGGGATAGGAGGAGGGAGGAAGAGACAGGGAGAAGAGGAGGGATCCCCCTAAGGGCTCCTGACAGTGGGTTTTCCAGACAGGCAACCCAAGCCCCCAGCACCCCTTGGCTGGCCCTGGCCTGTGGCAGAGGACCACTGCCACCATTCAGGCCATCCACATTCCAAGCGTAGTTCTCACGCTCATAAATGTCTCCTACTCTCCCAGCTCCATCTCAGAGGCAGGAGCTCAAGAAGCCCCACTCACCACATCTTCCAGCACCTTAAAAACCCTCCCCCAAGAACAAGGAAGGAGCCGGGCGGCGGTGGTGCACGCCTTCAATCCCAGCACTCGGGAAGCAGAGCCAGGCGGATCTCTGTGAGTTCGAGGCCAGCCTGGGCTACCAAGTGAGTTCCAGGAAAGAGGCGCAAAGCTACAAAGAGAAACCCTGTCTGGAAAAACCAAAAAGAACAAGGAAGGCCACAATGCACCCACTGTGTGCAGAGAGGTGTTCAGGGGCCACAGATCATTTTCATTGAGGCTTTCTAGTGCAGGACCCGCCATCAATCCCACTCTCAGATACCGTGCCGAAATGACAGTACAGTTAGACCCAGCAGGACAGACCCCACATCTGTCCTGTGCAGCCCCGTTCCAGACAATTTTCAAGCATTTTGAAATGTTCTTGAACTTTTATTATTTGGAGAATGCAAGCAAAGCTATTAAGGGGCACTGCATGTGCTGTTGGAGAGGGGCTGATCCTGGACTGGCAAGTTGTCTTCCCAAGGACCTCAGAGATGAGCCCGGCACTCCCTCTCCAGTAGGATGGATGGCCCTTCGGGTATCTGAAGGGTCTCCTTCCCTAGGCTCACGCCAGCATTCCCAAGCCTTTCAGTATTTCATATGCCAGGACTAGGAGCTCTCATGATAGCCTGTAAATTACTCCCCTGCCCTCAAAAAAATATTTATAACCTACAGATGAATTAAGATCGAAAAACGGAACAAGTCAGGCATGGGGTGCCCACCTGCAACCCCAGCACTCGGGAGATAGATGTGAGGTTAAGGTACACAAGGAGACTCTGTCTAGAAAACACAACAATGCCCCCCAAACAGAAAAGAGAAAAGGCTGCAGACACCCCGACCTAAGATACACTGTACTTCACTATTCGATGCTTTGGTTCAGAACAGAAAGAGGACAGCCGAGGCTTGATGCATGGGGAAGAGCCAAGCCACCGTAGCTCTGAGGACACTCCAGGTGTGGCCCCTCCCTCCTGGTCTTCCTATTCTTGGGTGGGTGCCTATAGAGACCCCAGAAGCTGCATCACGGCCTCTTCAAGTTGATCTGGGTCCTGGTAACTGGATGGGGCGGGTCCTGCCCCACTCACATTTCCCTTCATTTTTCTATATTAGGGATGAGGTGATCTATTTTTAGTGTGTGGCTGGTTAAGTCAGGGGTTGCTATAGTGACGGTGAGTGGCTACAAACCCAGAGCTGCTCTGATTCCCCAGTTGCAGAGAAATCCCAACACAGAGTCCTGACAGGAATGCAGTCTTGGAGAAGGGGGTGGCCCTGCCCATGGGGGTCCCTGCCTACTGTCTACATGCCACGGGAAGGCTGGGCCTGATCTTACTAGCAGAAAGCGAATCCAGACTGGGGACTGAGAGAAGAACCAGAGAGCTGATTGGAGATGGAATGCCAAAGCTCAGTCACAGGTGAGGAGACATTCCTACGTTGTGTAGACCTTAGACAAGAGACAGAGGGGCTGGTGGGCATGGCCGGGAAGCTTGATGTAGCAGGCAGAGGACCTATGCAGGGCCAGCCAGTGAGGCAAATGGCATGTGCTGAGATACTGCACTATTCTGTTGGTGTGTTGAATCGGGGTCTCCTATAGTCCAGGCTAGCCCAGACTCACTCACTATGTAGCCAAGGATGACCTTGAACTCCTGATCTTTTTGCTTCCACATCTCAAGTGCTGGGATTACAGGCAAGAGCAATCATAATTATACAGTGCTGGGAATGGACTCCAAGGCTTTGTGCATGATTTTTATCCACCTGCTGATTAGTCTCCATTGCCTACCTTCTAAGGCTGCCTCCCAGTGCACCTACCACCAGGGACCCCAGACTAAGCCCAGCGGATTCGTAAATGATCAGGATGAATGTGAGAATGGACTTGAAAACCGCTTGTATCCATCCACAAAAGGATGGGTGCATAATCCGTGTTCTATGAAGATTGTGGCCTGCCCGACGACAGTGAAGCCAAGCTAAGCTCTAGGAGACACAGTTGTATTCACAAGGTATAAGGAAAAGAAGCCAGGAGAATGAATGGCTAGCTGTAGAGGCAGTGTGTTTTAAAATGTAGGTTTTATGATGACTCAGGGGTAGTCAGGCTAGTGATGGGGAGACAGCTTCTGTTGGAAAGACAGTGTTACAGTCCCCAAGAGGAGGGGGTGTGTCATAGCCATGGAGGGAGGAGCACAAAAGGGAGTATCAGGCCTGGTCTGGAAGCAGAGGGAGAAGAAAGGTAGGGCAGGTTGAGCAGACAAAGACTGGCTTCTGTGGATGTCTCGGTGGGCCTCGGGGGTCTCGGGGTGGTCTGTCTGTCTGTCCCTGGCCTCCAGTGATTGGGCCCTATGGAGCAGGTGTGCAGAGCCAGGGCTCCAATTGGTTGCTGGGTATATAAAAGGGTGGTGGGCCCCTGGGCAACCTTTGGTAAGAACTGGGTAACTCTTGGAGGGGAGGAGGATCCCTCAGAGAGGCCCATATGTAAGACCATCAAAAAGGGTGGGAACGGGCTCTATCTCCACCGTCACAAAACATAAACACAAGACCCAACATTATCCTCAATAGAAGACGCCCCACCCACTCTTCTCCTGCGGTTTTCACCTTTAGTGTCCAAGGCTTTTCACCCCATGGAACAGGGAGGCGCCTTCCAGAGCAAGCAGATGGGAGGAAGTTGATCCTGCCTCCGGGAGGGGGTGGGGAGGAGAGACTCTAGAGCAGCAGTTCTCAACCTGTGGGTCGTGACTCTTTCACAGGGGTCGCCTAAGACCATCAGAAAACACAGATGTTTACATTAGGATTCATAACTAGCAAAATTACAGTTGTGAAGTAGCAACAAAAATAATTTTATGGTTGGGAGTCACCACGGCATGAAGCACTATATTAAAGGGTTGGCAGTGTTAGGAAGGTTGAGAAAAACTTCTCCAGAGGAAGGGGTCTGAGGTCCCCAAGTCCAGCTTCTTTGGGGCCCCACACACAGCTCAGTTGTGGTTCGCTTCTCTGGGTGTTTCTCAGCCAGGATGAAGCTCAGCTTTCTCTAAATGTCACCATCTGTTCCAGACTCAAAATCAAGGTCAGGGCCATCTCTTGCTGGTGCAATTCTCAGGTCCTCCTCCACCACTCTAGGCCACAGAGCATCCTGCCTGAGTGTGTGAGATGAGGGCAGAGGGTCATTCATTTTCTTCCATCCAGGCTTAGGGCTGCTTTCTCCACTGATCAAGTCTACATTCTAAATGGGCCCCACTGCTTGTAAAGCCAGACATTTTCCTACACTTTTACCTTGTTTTGGCAGGTGCCTAAATGTCTGTCTGTCTGTCCATCTATCCATCTATCTGTGGTGGTTTGAATAAGAATGGCCCCCACAGGCTCATATATTTGACTGCTCAGTCATCAGGGAGTGGTACTACTCAGAAGGATTAGGAGGTGTGGCCTTGTTGGGGGAGGTGCAGCCTCGTGGAAGGAAGCGTGTTACTATGGGTGAGCTTTGAGGTTTCAGACGCCCAAGCCAGGTCCAGTGGCTCTCTCATCCTGCTGCCTATGGATTCTGAGGTCTCAAAAGCCCACACCATTCCCAGTTAGTGTGTTCCTCCATCCCCCCTCTCCCACATGGTGTTTGTGGGCAAGATGTAAGTTCTAAGCTGTTTTTCCAGAACCATGCCTGCCTGCCGCCATGCTTCCCACCATGATGGTCATGGACTCACCCTCTGAAACTGCAAGCAGGCCCCCAATTAAACATTTTATTTTATAAACTGCCTTGGCTATGGTGTCTCTTCACAGCAATAGAAAAGTAACCAAGACACATCCATCATCTATCTATCTATCTCCAGCCAGCCAGCCTGCCTGCCTGCCTGCCTGCCTGTCTGCCTACTATATTTATCTATTCATACATTTCACTACTGTGCTGGTTAGTTGTTATTATTGTCAACATGAGCCAGAGTCATTTGGGAAGATGAACTTCAGTTGAGAACAATGTCTCCATCATATTGGCCTGTGGGCAAGTCTCTAGGGCATTTTCTTGATTAGTGATCAAAGTGGGAGGGCCAGGCCCACTGTGGGCGGTACCACCCCTGAGCAGGTGGTCCTGAGTTGTATAATAAAGCAGGCTGAACAAGCTAAGATGAGCAAGCCAGTAAACAGCATCCCTCCCTGGCCTCTGCTTCAGTCCCTGCCTCACGGTTCCTGCTCTGAGTTCCCTCAGTGATGAACTGTGATCAGGACATGTACGTCAAATAAAACCTTTCCTATCTGAAGCTGCTTTCATCACAGTAATAGACAACTACCCATGTCTGTCTGTCTGTCTCTCTATGTATCATTCATTCACCTATAAATCTATCATCTACTTACTGGTATATACAACAAAATATTGGGCAATAGAAATTCATTTGGGGAAGCATGTACTTGTTTGTTCTATTCTGAGGCTTCTGAGAGTTTCTCAAAGGCCTATGATGGACCTCTCCTCACTGAAATTGCTTCTGCAGGCCTCTCTCATGCTACAAGCAGAGAGAAGAGCACTTCACTCCAGCCCATGGGAGTGGCACCTCTGAATTCCACAGTCAAGGGTAGAATGTGGGCTGTTTCTGGCTCGACGCCCAGCAAACTGAAGGTTCCTGGGAAGAAGTGTGGATTAATGTTCCCTAAAGAGCCTGGCTTTGTGTAAGACCTTCTAGATGGCTTGTCAATTTGCTGAGTGGGGGCATCACAGCCTTATGGAGAGATGGGATGTGGACTAAGAAACCAAGGTTCGCTGCATGTTTGTGGCAAACACCTGTGATCTGAGCCCATCTGAGACAGGAAGATAGTGAACTGGACAATGAGATGCTATTTAAAAGCCAACAGTGAAAAGGCCAAGGCTGTATTGGGTGGTCTTTGGCCCACAATGGCAGCCATGTATTATCGTATCAGCCTTTGCCTCTGACCTGGAATTTTGTGACTAGTAGTTAAGACCCTAAAATGGATGCTAGGCTTCTAGACTTCTCACACCTCCCAACTTCAAGGCTGGGAATGAGCAGGCACCTACTTCTGCATAAAAGGTCTCCGCCCAGATGAAGACTGCATCAAAACCCGGGAGGAGAGATTCCTTACCTCTCTGTAGCCCACTTCCTGGACAGTCCTGCCACCTTTCCTTTAGGAGGACACGATCTTTGGGGACCCATGCCATTCTGAGCAACCTGTATCTGTGTTGCAAACCATGCTGTCTGGTGCTTGGGCTCAGAACGAACTGTTTCCTTATTTCACAATTGCTACTTTCTTTTTCATGCTGACAGAAAGAACTAGATGTGATATGAGTTATTTCCAGGAAAGTCTGGGGAGGCAGACTTCTGCTAAGCCTTGTTAGCATTTTCTTTCACTTGGGAAATCAGCCTTTGCTGGTTTGTGTTATTTCTTCCTGTTCATAGTTGGGGCCCTCAAGCACTGTAGGCCCCAACTCACCAAAGCTTCCTTGTGAACTCATCTGAGGCCCTTCACTTGCTTCCTGCTACATATAGCAGGACTCTCAGACCTGGGCCCTAAGCCTTAGCCTGGTAGTCTACTCACTACTTATCCTGATGGCTCCAGCCCCCACTCCCCCTGGGAAGCCACCTCCACACCCAGCCACACAAGACTGAGATCTTTGGAGAGGCAATGCTCCCCTGGGGCTAGGGCTGCACCCAGCCCTTGCATAAGAAATTTAGGGGCCAGACGGTGGTGGCACACACCTTTAATCCCAGCACTCGGGAGGCAGAGCCAGGCGGATCTCTGAGAGTTTGAGGCCAGCCTGGGCTACAGAGTGAGTTCCAAGAAAGGCGCAAAGCTACACAGAGAAACCCTGTCTCAAAACTCCCCGCCACCACCACCCCCCCCCCAAAAAAAAAGAAAAAGAAAAAAAAAGAAATTGTAGGGAAAGCAGCAGTGCCCGCTGAGGCTTGGGGCCAAGGATACAGGGTGGTGTGAGAAACCACCTATGCCTCAGAGAACACTCAGTGTTGATTTGTTCTTCAGAGTGTCCAGAACTCACATGTTTTCCCTTCTCAATTCCTGGAGCACAGATCACAACAGAAGGATGGATTCTGCTTGCTCTCTGTGGGACCTGAGCTCTTGTTTCCTAAGGCACTGGGGCGCTGGATGAGCATATCACCTTGCATGCCATGGCTCTTTGTTGGCCAAGTTCAAAGGTTGTGGTGACAGGATCAGAGGCTGGCTGGCCCAAGCCAGGTGTTAACCCAAGCTCTAGGCTATGGAACCCTGAAAGGCATCTCCCGACTCCCACCCCATTCTTTAGTTCCTTCTTGGTTCTGTAGGTTTGTTCTAGTATCTTCTACTAGATACTTTACAATGTTTCTGGGCCCAGCATCATCTGCCCACTACTGAACATTTGCTCAGAACCTGGCTCTCTAGAAGAGCTACCCCCCCAATCACACTGCTCCTGGGAGCCCCAAGCCACCAGCTTTAGCTGCAATTTCTACCCTCAGCACCCCAGCCTTCTTCTCGAGACACTCAGGGGCTTCACCTCACACAGGCACAAACCAGAGAATGGCGTTTGAGCTCTCAACTCTGCTCCTTCTGTCCTGCTGCACCGGCCTCCAGGTGGTCCTAGGAACCTCGAGT
Organism: Onychomys torridus; assembly: GCF_903995425.1. NCBI lineage: Eukaryota > Metazoa > Chordata > Mammalia > Rodentia > Cricetidae > Onychomys > Onychomys torridus. The sequence goes on from NC_050445.1 coordinate 1,855,028, forward strand.
CATACTCCTCCACAGCCCGGCAGAAGGGTCTGATCACAGGCTGGCTGCCCACTGTGGCCTCGCCCCGTGAGCCTACCCTTCACATTCCTTTTAGACCTCACTGCTCCCTTATCCTACAACAAAAACCCATTCATCTGTCAAAACACGTCACTCACAAAGGGACAAATACCATGGTTCCAGTTTCGTGTGCGGTGAGGGAGGGCACAGGCCAAGGCTGGGTGTCTTCCTCTGCCGTTCCCCACCTTAGTTTTGGGGGAGTTCACGGACTTGGCCAGACTGAACCCCAAGGACCTGCCTGTCTCCGGCCCCGAGCCCACCTTGGTGTTGGAGAACCAGTTACGCAGCACACTTAGCTTTTTCACAGGTACTAGGGATCTGAACACAAGGTCTCGAGCTTGCTCTCCAAATGCTTTACCCACTGGGCCACCTTCCCACAATGCCGCTGCTAGGAGGAGCTCTGAGCTGTCGGAGTCAAAAGAGACTTTGGGAAAAGTGAGGGCGGCCGGGGCCTGGGCCATGGGAGGCGTTTAACGGTGCAGAATTCCGGGGCGCTGAGGAGCTCTGGGATGGACGGGGTGGCTGCTGCAGAGCAGTGTGAGCATATCTCTAATGTGACCAAAGTCACCCAGTGCCGTGTGTGGACAGCAGAGCTGTGCCACGTGTAGTTTGCCACCATTAAACCAAGAGCCTCACTGTTTGTCTACTCTCGTGGGGCTGTAAGTCCCATACAGGAAGGAGTAACTTTTGCGTGCCCGTGTCCTCAGAGTTAGGGGCCAGCATAAAGGGGATCCAGTGGAACTGGCAGGATATGGGCGCTGGCTGAGCCCGGAAGTGGGTACCACTCTACTTTCCTGTGTATGACTGAAAATCCCCACTAGGAAAAGTTAAAACTGTGTTGGGTATTTATAGCAAATTCACTCAGGACACTCAGGGCCAGCAGGTGTGTGTGTGTGTGTGTGTGTGTGTGTGTGTGTGTGTGTGTGTGTGTAGGGACAACAGAGACAGAGTGAGGACCATGATGGGAGAGAGTGTTGTGGAGGAAAGGACAGAGCAGGCAGACAGACCTTGCTTCTCAGCCTTGGCCTCTGAGGCAGAGCTTTTGATGTTCTCCAAGGGCCACACATGCTCAGGTCTGTGCATGAGATTGGGAGCAGGCAGGGGTGCCAGCAGGCCGGGCAGTGGAGGGAGAGCCCCTGACAGGGAAGAAGGGGGATGCGGGAGGAAATGAGGCTGTGAGGCATTGTCCCTCCCAATCTCCCTTCCATCATGGCTGTCATCTGCACACGCTCTTTGTTGACACAATCTGGGTCTCTCTCTACCGCACAGACAAAAGGACGGTGTACATGGAAACTTTGTCCGGCACGCATAGCCAGTTTTGCCTTTGTGCAGCTGCGGCCACAGTCTGTGTTCAGTTGGGCCCAGCACCCCACGGCCCACAACGGTCCAAGGGGATTCCATCACAGGCTCAGGTGGTCAGCTTTCCAGTGACAGCCTCATGTCAATGGTTCTGTGACAGGGGCAGACCTGAGCCCTCTGCTGATCCTCTTCAGTTGTTCTGGAAAGCCATGGGGTTTTCAGGACAGCTGTGTGGAGGTGAGTGACTGTGCCTATGTACATGGGTGCAATGTGTGAGTGTGGAGTATGCCACTAAGTCTGTGAACCTATATACATGTATGTGTGAGTGTGCATGTGTGTGAGACAAAGGCATGCCATTTGACCGGAGAACAGCAGGGAAGACACTGGATGAAATGAAGTCCATTTATCTTGTCCCCACAGAGAGTAGCTCTGTGTGTTAGGATTAATAGTCTCTGTGGAAGATGGCTATGCTGGAGAGTTTTGTGTCAACTGGACACAAGCTATGAAGTCATTTGAGAGGAGGGACCTCAGTTAAGAAAGCACTCCCATCTGCAAGCCTGTAGGGCATTTTCTTAGTGACTGATGGGTGGTACCATCCCTGGGCTGGTGGTTCGGGGTTCTGTGAGAACCACCAGGAAAGCAAGACAGTCAGCAGCGTCCTTCTATGGCCTCTGCATCAGCTCTTGACTCCAGGTTCCTGCCCTGGCTTCCTTCAGTGACGGACATACAGTCTGGAAGTGTAAGCCCAATAAACCCTTTCCTCTCCAACTTGCTTTTCGGTCATGGTCATCACAGCAACAGAAACCCTAACTAAGACAACTGCCCAGCTGCAGAGAGAGCAAAGGGGCAGAAGAGGCAGGTGCTGACCACCTAAGGTTTGCTCTGGGGACCCAGACAATAACAGGCAGGCACCTCAAACTCCCATAGAAGAAAAGGCTCGTGTGAAATTCCCCATGGAGGAAAGGACATAAAATCTACCCCCAAAGCGGCACTTCCTAGACAGCCAGAGTGACCCCATTGGAAAGGGGTGCTTTGAAGCTATCATTTTTAAGCAGAGAAGGCAGGGCTGGAGATCACAGTTTGAGCTGTGGGGGGCACGTTTCCTCAGAGACCAGGAAATCCTGGGTGGAGACCTGAATGGTCTCAAAGAGGGGGCTGGGTAGGTCAAGCAGAGTTGGGAGGAAGCTTCCTTCACAGTGCATAGCCTTTTCCTTTCATTCAGTGGGTCCAGGCCTGACATTATGCAGGAGCTGCCCAGCTCTTTGCTCAGTATGATGTTAACTAAAGGGAAAACCTAGAGCCCAGAGCCCTGGCTCCTGACAGCCGCCTGAGCAGGACTGCAGGTCAGCACGTGTGCCCCAAACTCCAGAGGGAGGCTCTGAGAGCCCCCATGTCCCTGACCCCGAGGGCAGAGCCGGCCTTTGCAGTCCAGCTCTTATGATACGTGGTGGAGATGAAAATATTATTTCTGCTCTTGGTAGCTTAGGAGATGGGATGGCAGCCAGCTCTCACACACCAGGGCAGAAACCACTGTCTGGCACACACCAGGCGTTTAATAACAGGTCTGCATGCCTATCCCCATTAGCAAAACCAGACTTTTCGTTCAATAACAGGGTCAGATTTAACTCTTTGGTAAATGAGCATTTACTTCTTTGTTATCTAAAATGAATCACTGACTCTCTGGTTCAGATAGTCCCTTCCTTCCTTCCTTCCTTCCTTCCTTCCTTGCTTCCTTGCTTCCTTCCTTCCTTCCTTCCCTGCTGGGACACCTGCCCCATCCCTCTGTATATTCACCCTGGCACTCAATGGGATTTCTACTTTGTGGTTCCTTTTTTTCTCTTTCATGAGACCAAAAACTCCTTGACTCCATGAATCCCCATCCCCATGCTGGCCCTCCTCAGAGTACCGGGGCTCTCTAGAGCACTGATGCATCAGAAGTGGCAAGAGGTACAGGTACAGACAGACATAATATCGTTTTTTCTTTTCAGATTATATATATATATATATATATATATATATATATATATATATATATATATATCTTATATTTACTGCTCAGATGTCCTGTCAAAATTGTACTATTATACCTGTGACAAATTTTTACCAATTGAAATGTCATACTTTTTTTTTTTTTTAGACAAGGTCTCATGTGGCCCAAGCTGGCCATGAACTTGATTTGTAGCCAAGGATGACCTTGAACTTCTGATCCTCCTGCCTCCAGTTCCCAAGTGCTGAGATTATAGGTGTGTGTCACCATGCCCAGTGTTCTTCAGTGCCGGGAAGAAACCCAGGGCTTCACACATGCCTCCAAGCACTCTGTCAACTGAGTCACACCTCTAGTCCCATTCTCAGATTCTTAAAACGTGACAGCCACCATCCGAGGTTGAGTGGTGAGATATCATCCAGGTTTCTAGGAAGTAAAGGAACTTGGCCTCCACCTGTACAGCTCCATATGAACAGAACACACAAGCTTCTCACAGCAGGTCCAGGAAATGAAGCACAGATATGCGGCCAGCTTACCCAGCCACGCTGATCTCAACCCCCTGAACCTCAGGTAGCAGGTTCCGGAAGCAGTTCCTCCCCAAGGGACACACAACAGGCAGGTGTTTTTCTTCCCAAGTAACCCTCACTCAATCCACCAGATCTCCTGCCAGGGACCAAGGAGATGGAGTTCCTTCCTCCTAACAGACAGGGTTTCTTTCCACACACACACTTCATTTGTAACAATACAAGCTGGTGGTTTCAGCTCATCCTTGATCTTTCTTAAGCCACTGTTTTTCCTAAACCGGTAACAATCCCAACTGATCTCTAAAGCACATGGAGCCAGGTGGGCTGGAGAAAGCAGATAGGTTTAGGAAGAGCGATGATGTGGGCCGGGCAGTTCCTAGGAGCAACATGGTCTTTAGTAGTCATCCCCTTATCTGAACCACTGCCTCAGGGTTATGCCCAGAGCAAGAGGCAGCAGCTGGCCACACGCACACAGGTGTACACATGCACACACGTGCACACACACAGCGTGGGATCATCAGAGAGACAGAAAAGATAGGGTCCTACCAAAAAGACCGTGGGGTTCCGACTGGCGTCGCTGGGTGCTTCGGTTTGGGTCCTTGGGTTTCTTGTTGCCCCTCAGACTTCCAAAGCGCTTCATGAGTCACTGTGGCCACAGAAGCAGTGACAGGTGAACATATCAGGACTTGAAGAACCAGCATGAGCCTCAGCTGAGGAAGAGGGGTTCACCAGAAGGGGAGCAGCATCAGCAGGCAGGTGCAGGACACCTGGGAGTCACAGCTCACCACTGCTCTGTGAGGCAGTCAAACTCAGCCCCAGCCTGTGGGTCTGAGTGTCCTCACCAAGGTCTCTCAGATTAAGATGAGGCAAGGGCCATGCTCCAGGACCAGCCTAGCAGCCACAGGTAATCTCCCAGCAGTCTCTGAGACTCCTGAGCAAACACAGTCCTGACTGGCTGCACCTCTCCTCTGCCGGCAGCCAGAGTATCAGTCTCGCCTGTCCTTAAGTAGGCAAGAAGCCACTGGAGGCCCAAACAGAACCTTGCAGGGGATCTGTTTATGTAGTTAAGGTCACCAGCTCACTGACAAGCTCCAGGTTATTTATTCCCTTTCAACTTAAAGCAGGAGGGGAGCCCAAGTAGGCAGAGCCGGCACTAGCCTGCTAGTCATGTGCAGATCTGCGTGATGTCTCTTTAAGAAGGCTGTAAAAGGAAACCACCCCGTACAGACAATTCTTGGCACCAATTGGTCAGAGCACATTCCCATTATGACATGACATCACACAACTATTTTGATGCATGTGCTTCGGAGCTCTGAGAGCTAGAAGGCTCCAGAGACTGCCGGAGGAGAAGCCCCGAGAGCACCAGGGCTAGACACTGCTGACTCCTTTGACCCTCTTCTAGGGAACACAGCAAGATCACCTTTGAGGAGAGATAGGGTAGCCCTAGGATTCAGCAGACGTCTCAGGCAAGCATGGAACCTGGTTTGCTAAGAACTGCCAGGCAGAACTCCGGTTTTGGAGGGGATTTTACTCAACTCCTCCTATTGTAGATGGGGAAAATGAGGTTCAGGATGGGCTGTGTCTCATCCAAGCTCCTGCAGCCAATGACAGAGACAAGACCGGAATGCTAATTTCGTCTTCCATAAACCAAATGTCTGACCTGACAAAGCACGGAACCTTCAGTTCATGCCTGCGTCCTAAGTAAATAAGAGGGTATACGAGAGAAAAACAAACTTGTTTTCCTCATAGCTTTTACTGAAGGAAGTTACTTGCTCTGTAACTAAGCAGCACCTTGAGAAAGTCTCTTCCATCCGTGGGACCCAGTGTCCACCTTTGTTAGCCAGGATGACACCAGGTCATGGCAGGATTTCAAGTTCTAACAGTCCGGGGTAGAGCGATGGCTCAGTGGTTAAGAGCACGGACTTTGTACTGCTCTTTCAGAGAATCTGAGTTCAGTTCCTGGCACCCATGACGCGCAGATCGCAACCACCTGTTACTCCAGCTCCAGGGGAATCAGATGCCCCCCCCCCCTTTTCTTTTTCTTTTTCTTTTCTGCCTCTATCGGCACCTGCACTCACATGCACAAACGCACTGTCAGACACATATAATATTTAGAAACCAAGTTCCAATAATCTAAACTAATGGTAGTGAAATCTGTGTGCATGTGCCCCCAAATAACCGCTCACCTGAGAGTTATAAATGGCCCCTGTGCTAAGGATGGTTAGCTTGGGTCCTCTCCTCTCCCTGTTCAGATGGTGTCACCTTCAAACACTGCACTGACCTCTGTGTGATTTTCATGATTTAATATGGCATTTGGAGATGAGGGGGTTTAGGGAGACAGGATGGGGACCCAAACAAACAAGAAGCCACCGTGAGTTCAAGCCTGGCTGCTCCTTGTGGGTTTGCTACTCTCTTGGACAGAGTTTAACACCGCCACTTACCATCTGCTCACCGTGAAGGCCCATGAGAAAACGATGGCTCCCTAGCTAGAGCAACAGGTTGGAAAAGGACAAACTTGAGGGAGCCTTGTAAAGAGAGCCTCCGCCACACAGGGAGAGGCCGTGCAAAGGGAAGTCCAGGATGCCATCCAGTAGGCGTGCTAAGGTTTAAATGTGAACTGTCCTTCACAGACCCATGACTGAATAATACCTGGTCTCCAGCTAGTGGTACCGTTAGGGGAGGTTGTGGGACTTATGTGGACTGGAGTCTAGGTGGTAGAACTAAGCCCCTTGGGGTGAGCCTCTTCTGGTTCTGACCTGCTTTGGCTGTTGCTTGCCCAGGCCATGTTAACTAACGGGGCCTCCCGTCCCCTCTGCCACACTTTCCCCAGTATGATGAACTGAAATCCCTTTGAAACTAGGAACCAAAATAAAGACTTCCTCCCTTCAGCAGCCTTGGTCAGGTGTTTGTCACAGTCAAGAGAGAAGTAGCAGGAGGGAGGGAGCCCGGGTCTCAGCTCCTGCCCTAGACCCGCCGTCCCAGGGCCTCCCTTGGGCTACAGTACAGAGCAGACAGGGAACACACATTTGCTACCTCATGCCTGCGGGGCCTCGAGCTGTGGAGGGGCTGCCTGTGATCTCGGATCAGACCCTGCCTCATTCTGTGTTCTGTCTTCTTGCCTTACTGCCCTGGCCTGTCCCTGTCATGACGGCCCGTCATCCTCTCACAGACAGTGGATGGGGAAGCTTTGTCTCAGCTTCTCTTCTGTTGTCTCTCTGAGTCACTTGTGAATGCAGGACCTCAGTGCTGCACGAGGCTGCGGAAGCAGCCGAGGCACAGTGGCCGGGGTTGGGCCCACTTCCCCATGTGAGCCCCTTGTTCCAGTCACGCTGGGCTGGTCTCCACTCTTGGGGCACACTTGAGATGTTCTAAACTGCAGGTGCAGCTGGTTCAGTACTTGGGCCGCCAGAAGCCAGTCCTTCAATCTGGCCAGGCCTCTAGTACAGTAGCGGGTATGTCTGCAGTCAAAATACAGTGACCCAAAGTTACTGTGATTAAACTCTGCAAAAGATGAAGTGCAGATTTTAGAGTTTCACATTTAGGTTTTTAAGAATTTAAATAAACTCAGCTTAAAGCAAAAAATAAACTTTTTTTTCAATTTAAAACAATAGTGATCCAGGGGTGGAGGCGTACACCTTTAATCGTAGCACTGGGGAAGTGGAGACAGGAGGATTATGAGTTCCTGACCAGCCTGGGCTACACGGTAAGACCTATCCCTAAACAAAAATGCAAAAAAAGAAATAAACAACAATCTAATAAAGTAAAATAAGTAGCAAAATGCAAAGATCTATCTGGAAGGACCACTGAACATATATAAAGAAGAGGCATGTTTTAATAAAAGATTATGTGAAAAGATGTTGTAATGTTCTTTTTTAATGTGTGTGCACGCATGCATGCACAAGTGGGGAAGTTGTGTGTGTGTGTGTTCGTGCGCATGTGTGTGCCCGCACGCACGTATAGGGCCCAGAGGTTGATGTGGGCTGCCTCCCTTAATCGCTTTCTACATTATTCTTTGAGACAGGGCCTGTCCCTGAGCCCCAGGGATCCCCTGTCCTAACTCCTCAGGATGGGGATGCTGAGCATGGGGCCAGTCCAGCTTTTAATGTGGGTTTTGGGCATCCAAACTGAGGTCCTCATGCCTTTGGGACCACACTGACTGAACCATCTCCCCAGCCAACAATGTAAGCATTCTTACGCTAGAAAATAAGCCGAGAATTTGGAAAGAAATATTTCAAAGTTTAGTGCCTAAAAGCAGGTGAGCTTCAGTTTAAAATAATCAGCAAATGGAGGCAGGCACGGTGACTTGCGTTTATCTGGACACTCACTCAGCAGGTGGTGATTAAACTTTGGGGGAGTGTCCTAGGCAGCTGCTGATTGAGGGGATTGAGGTACTATAAACCACTCAAAGACACTCCTGTTCTCCAGGAATGGTATTTTCATGATCAAAATAATAACTACCATTTACCAGGAGTCTCTTACAAGCCAAGCAAGGCACAGGGCAACTAAGAGCTGTCATTTTGTTTTGTCCCTACAGGGTTCAAGAGCGTGTTCTCTAAAGATGAAGAGCGGGGAGAAAGAGCAGCAGCTTGGTGGGGTCAGACAGCTGACAAGCCAGGGCAGGGGCCATGGACTTGAACCCCGATTCAGAGAAATCTGAACATGTCTTCTCTCTACGCCGTACTTCTTCCTACATGCACACAATGCATCAGGGCCCAAGGTCAAAGCCGCCCCCCCACCCACCTTCCCCCAGGCCCTGCCTCAGTGAGCTCCTTGGAAGAAAGAGAATACCCGAGAGTCTACATTCTTCACAGTCACCTTTGACCTCCAAGTTTAAAGGCGAAAGAGCCAATCTTGATCTGTGTGCCCATGGGAGCCCCTGGCATGTTAGCAGTGCTGACCGACTTGCAGGTGAGCCCTGTGTTTGAAGTGCCAAGAACGGCTTGTGTCACTTGGGGGTTTCCAGGTGACAAAGCCCAGGAGAGGAACAGACAATCCCCCTGCCTGTGGGGGGCCGAGACTCACTGCGGCTGCCCAGTTCTGCCCTTCACTCTGAAATTACCCACCGGACGGAGCATTTGGGGTCTTTGTTGAGGAACTTAAGAATGTGACCAATCAGGTGAAAGGAACAAGAGAACCCCCCCATCCCCCTCCCCCCCCCCCGTGTCCTTCAGGGTCACTGGCTGCTACTGAGGGGGGATGAGGAGGCAAGGCTCAGCCTGGTACGGTGTCTACACTAAGGAGGTTTTAGGAGAGGGAAGGATGGAAAAGAAGGACGGGAGAGCTCACAGGATGGAACTGTAGCAAAGTGGCCCAGGTCTTTCTAAATCCTGCCTTAAAAACTCCAGTCCTGAATGGCACAAACCAGATGTCCATCACTGTCCTTTCCCCTCCATCCCTTCCACGTCCCTCCTCCCCTCTCTCTTTACTGTTACATGCACATCAATGCACACACATGGGTAAATACAGCTTGCTGAGTCCATGTTTGTGTGTATGGATGTGGTTTTAGGTCTGACCACTTTGTATGGCATCACCAATAAAGAGGGCTCGTCCCTGGGAGCGGCTAATTCTGGCTCTTCCAGCGGTCTTTGTCTAGGAGTAGAGCCCATGAAATCTCCCCTTAGTGTGGCGTGTCTGTTGACACTGCCATTGTTCCTGTCTTGTTTATGCAGCCATTTCCAGAAGAGACGGTCTCACAGCAGACTTCCTGGGGTTCCTTTTCCACCCTCTCCTTCCACCACGGACCCAGAGCCATACATCATACTCCGCAGAGACTTTCCGGCAAAGTCCATTGCTACCCTAATCACAATAGCCAGGAAACAAAAATGAAAACAAAATGTCCTTCAACAGACGACTGGATAATGAAAGTGTGGTGCATATACACAGTGGAATACTATTTAGATGTAAAGAAAAATGAAATAATGAAATTTGCAGGTAAATGGATGGACCTAGAAACCACCTCCCTGAAACACACACACACACACACACACACACACACACACACACACACACACACACCTCTTAGCCCTAAATCTTTAGATATAACTGTAGCTCTCACCCCTCATCAAAGAAGCTTCTCTTTACAGCAAATGAAGACCATCACAGAAATCCACAACTGGACACAAAAACGCAGAGATGACTGGATTGTGGGGGCATTCATGGACACATTTATGTGTATTCTCTCTGTTGCTAACAGTTTAGATTTCCGGCTATAAATCTGCACTCAGCAACAAGAAAGATTATAAAGCACCAAAGACCCCAACCCTGGGATATTTCACACTTCCAGCTTGTACCATCATTTTACCTTGAATGTTACTTTTCTCTCTGGCTTGACTGACAGCGCTGTGCTCAGGGACCCCACCCCACAGGAGAGTCAGAACAAGCACATGCCGATGGCTTCCTTGAAGGTGGCTCCTCGGCAGTGAAGTGGGCCAGGGAAGCAGCTGGAGCTTCTTGGGAACAGCACGGCCTGTCCCTGGAGCACGCATAGGCTGACTGTCCCGGAGCCCAGGGAGGGGGACTGTGACAGCTCCCTGACCTTTGTAGTCAAGCTCTGCTCTGCACTGCAGTGGGCCATTGGATGCCCATAGGCCTAGGTCTTCTTAACGTGAATGTGCAGGTTTTATAGGTGTGGTGGATGCCACCAGGTCTGTTTCAGCAAAACAGTTAAAAGCCAGACTGTTCAACAGATTGCAGTGCAGGGGCAGGAGAGGTCATAGTCACAGACGGGCAATCAAAGGAGCTGTAGACAGGCGAGGGGCTCAGTACTGCACTCCAGTGTATATATGAGGGGTGTTCTCGTGCTCTGGGGACAGCACACACTATAGGCCACACCTCTGCACTGTGGTATAGTGAGCGCACTGTTGTAGTCCTGAGACCTTCCTGGTGATCCTCTAACCTAAACCATGCAAATGATCTATTTAATCCTTGGAGGGTTCCTGGTGGTGACTGGCCATGTTCCCACACATGGGAGACAAGCTAAGACATAGAGACATCTGCTGTACAGTAAGCTGGGCATATTTAGACTTGAGGTTGGGGACTATCCAGAACTGGCCAATGTGGCTCTTAGTCTCTGCTGTGGCTACCAACCCTCCACCTGGACCCGCAAGGACACCCTCTACACGACTGCGTAGTGGATGGGGCTTTGGCCTCATACGACGACATGGTTAGGGACAGTTTCGTTCTCTTGCTAGCTGGAAGTCCATGAACGCCCACAGAGACGATTCTTGATGAAAATCCCATTTCAGAAAAGCCCTCAAACCCTCATGACCACTGAAGCTACTCTGGATGTCCCAATAAATTTCACTAAAATTGTCACGCGGACCTAGAGGGGAGGAAAGCAGCTCAGACTCAGGGAGCAGCATCTCACTAAGGGGCACCTGGATCCATTATGAGAAAGGAGTCTGTCATGCTAATGCAGAGCTGCTGAGGCCTAAAATCCACGGGCTCCAGGGCTGGTCTCCCCACCCGGAGGTCACAGCTTGCCTGGTAAGCGTGTTCACACAGCCTGTGTGGAGAGACTTCCCCAAAGCACTTTCCTGTGTTTTCAACATGCTGGGGAAGAGGAGGCTAGCTGCTGTTGTTCAGTTACGGATAGTCCAGGACAGAAGTTCATAGGAGCCTTCAGGACTCCAGAGTGGCCTGGAAGAGAGCTGGGATCTTTGACCCACTCCACAGCTTCCTCATCCAGGTACAGTTAGGAGCCAGCAGCTGCTTCTCTGTTGCCGGGATGTAGGAAAAGTAACTGAGGACACACCAAGAAAACCTGGTTGTGATCCTCACAGGGACTGAAGAGCACCCAGGTCCTTGAGAGGCTGCTGCCAATGCAAAGCTTGGGGTGTGAGGTGCAGATCCCCCGGAGCAGGGAGCTGTGTGCACACTGGTTAAAGCATGGGACGCTTGCACAACAGTGGGTCATATTTCACGGAGAGTTCTAAAGGTTGTGTTGCACCAGTTCTCAGTGAACTTGCCCTTGGGGCCTCCCTTATGCCTTCTTCACGGACTGTGTTTGAGTCACACCTCTGAGGCATGGCCTTCCCCACCTGACGCACACAACCATGTGGCTCCGAGTCACCCCAGCACACTCAGGGTCACACCTAGCCTCGTGGCGCCTGGGGGAACTGGGGTTGGGAGGATCTGAGTGACAAGAGAGTGTTTATTTTGGCAAAGACAAACTCAGTTCACCCAGTTCAGCTCGCACCAATGACATCTAAGCCCACTGAGATTCCAAAGTGGCCACAGGCAATCCTGCTGTTAAAGACACAGAGAAGCGCTGAGTGCTTGTGACGCAAGCATGACGGCCTGGGTTAGGATCCCCGGAAGTCACAGAAAAAGCCAGGTGTGGCTGTGCATGCCCATAGCCCCAGCATCCACGAGGGCAGAGACAGGAGGATTGCTGTGGTTTGCTGGATGCCAGTCTAGCTGAACCAACACCAACACCAAGCCCCAGCCAGGTTCAATGAGGTGTCCTGTCTCAAGGGAATAAAGCAAATAGGGATAGATAGAATGCGCGCGCGCGCGCGCACACACACACACACACACACACACACACACACACACACACAGAAATGAAAACCTACAGCAATAACTATTTTCAGCTAAAATGTTGGAGCCAGGAAGTACAAAATCTGTAGATCTCCGAGTCTTGAAGGGGCTACATGTGCTCTCAGAGGCCTTATTTAGTCCTTTCTGTGTCCCTGAATTCTGGACTCATCAAGATCTCTGTAAAAGCACTTCAGGCCTAGGGCTCCAAAGGTCCACAGACAAGCGGGAAGGACAAAGATCGGCTGCTTTGTGGGCCAGAGGAGAGATCCTGGGCTCAGAGGGCCCTGGAGCGGTAGATCTAAAGGCCAAACATCAGATATTCTGATTAAAGCAACAAAGTAAGATAGGAATGAGCCCCAGCTGTGGCAGGAGGAAGAAGACCTATGTGTTCCCAGGCTCGGCCAAAAGCCAGCATCTGGCTGGCCTAACTTCACCTGCCAGGAACCTGAGCAGAGACGCCATTTTCTGGGACCTGGGGTTCCTTGGAAGAACCCCAACTGCTCCTGCATTCATTCATTCAGAAATTCAATGAACAGGAGTTCAGAATGTGAGGTCTGAACCGATGGCTGCCTTTGGTTTCTTCTCAAAGTGAAATAAGTGATAAAATGAGGTGGTAGACAGAAAGGTTTGCCCTTCTCAGGTCAACTGCAGCCCCTGAGAGAAACCTGGGTCCACTCACAGGCCTGCAATCTCGAGCCATTTAAAGGTTCTTCAACAGTTCTCCTGTGACACAGACGGTTACACAGCAGGCCTGGCTCATTCAGAGATCTTACAGGGCTGACAAGAGAGGATATGTCAGAGACATCCCATGAGCCACACAGCATCACCACTGATGGCATGGCAACGCCGTTCCCACTGCCTGTGCCTCACTTCACCATCTCAGGCTCACACTTCTGGGAACGAACTGCAATCCCTGGTACCCACCTCCTTCATCCTGCCCTTTCCTCCAGTTCAACCAGTTCCAGTGTCTCCAGGAGCAAGCACAAAGGAGCAGCACGTTAAGGTAGTTCTGGTCATCATCAAAGCCAGACTTTTTTTTTTTTGTGCATCAAAGGATTTCATCAAAAAAGTGAAGTTGACTCACAGAGAAAATATTTGCAATTGATTTATCTACAAAATACCCAGTGTCCAGAATTCCTACAGACCAGTAACAAAAAGACAACACAAGTAAAAACAAGCAGGAGGGGTTGGAGAAATTAAGAGCACCAGCTGCTCTTTCAGAGGACCCAGGTTCAGTTCCCAGCACCCACATCAGGTGACTCACAACCCCTATAACTCCAGTTTTGGGGAATTCTGGCCTTTGCAGGCACTTGCATGCATGTGGTACACAGAAACATGTTCGTTCGTTCCCTCCCTCTCTCTCTCTCTCTCTCTCTCTCTCTCTCTCTCTCTCAATGAATCTTGAATGAAAAAAAACAAGTGAGCAGGAGGCCCCATCAGACACTTCTCCAAAGATGAAATAACAAGGCCACACACATGTTTGGGAAAATCTCATGCGAAGTAGATTGATCTTGCCAGGTTCTGGGAGTGGAGGGATGGGAAGTGGTGGGTGATGGGGACGAGGTTCTGTTTGGGGTGATTGTTAATTTGGATCATAAATGTTCCCTAGGGGTTTATGTGCTACTGGCTTGGTGCCCAGTGTGTGACCCCATTAGGAAGTGGGTCTAACAGAAGAAAGGTCACTGGCTATGTACCTTTGAAGGGAATATTGAGAGCCCAGCTCTTCTCTGCCTTCTCAACACCATGAAGTGAGATGTCTCCACTGCCACAGTCCCATGACATCCTCTCCAGAAACGGTCCGGTCCTTTCTCAACAACTTCAACCTGAAGTCATTACGTAAGTCACCACAGACAGACACCTCTGCATCATCACAGGCAGTCACAGACAGACAGACACCTCTGCATCATCACAGGCAGTCACAGACAGACAGACACCTCTGCATCATCAACCAAAAGAAGCTTTTCTCCCCAGGCACCTACCTCCAGTGCTTTGTCACAGAGACAGGCAGCAGTGATGAAACAGCCCTGAGACTTGAGAGGTAACTGGACAATGCTGGGAATGTACTTAATATACTCTACTGTATATTTTTCAACTGCACAGGCACTGTGTTATATAATATATGCATTTAACCACAAAAGAAATTCCACAAGTGCTGGGGGAATGCGTGAGTACAAATTCTCCCTTATCTGTGTTTCTAGTAGTGGTGACATGCCTGTGCTGTAGCAATCCTCTTATCTTCTGATATGCTATCTGTTCCCATATCTTTGGCTATCTTATTTCAGTGGTATACTATTGGTGAAATTACTAAGGCCACTCCATGTAGTTAAAAGGGAGGTTTATTTAGTGGCGTAACTTACAAATGAAGGGATACGTACGTTGCAGGGTCTGGGAAAGGTATGGCCCAGTCTGGCGGTGTTCTCTGGAGAACTCTGCTCAGTCTACCTCCAGTGTCCAGGGTCCTAGAACCAAGAGAGCCCAGGCATCCGGAACTCCGGTCTTCAACGTCCTCTCTCAGCCCCACCTTGTAAGGAGTGACCATTGCCGAAGCCTCAATGCGGGGTTGGAACTTCCAGGTCAAAGCTGGAATGGCTACCCACAACAGTATACTTTTTACAGCTACATAGTATTCTGCTGTGTCTTTATTCAATTATTCCCCTAGTTACACAAACTACATTGTCCGCAATTGGTCTGCTGAGAGGCCCTAGAAGTAATGGCAGCCCAGCAGCAGGGAGCTTTCCCAGGGCCAAGGTCCTATTTCTAAGTCCTGTTTGCCACCGACAGTGATGAAATGGCAAAAACATTACTTGGAGAAGGGGCTCATTCCAGAGCTGGGATGGGAAGTGTAAGATAAGCCAGAAAGTCAGACAGTGCTTACAATTATGGGGACAGTCAAAAGACACAAGGGAACACTTGACGAGGCTCCAACTGGACAAGTCTCAGAGCTTTTGAACACCAGAATATGACAGTGGAGAATTTTAACTCACTAACTAAATACCAATGCACGAGTCCAGACACAGACACACAGACAGGAAAGACGGTAGCTCTTTTCCCGAGAAAATGCAGAGAATTAGTGATGAATTACACTATCACTCTTTGGCACCCATTACAGTCATCATTTAGGCAAGACTCACCGATTGCTGCTTAAAGTTGGAAGTCAAAGTTGGATGAGAAAGGTTGTTTACATAATATTCTGAGAAGCTGCCCCACAGTGCCGACTGACCCCAAAGGGAAATGAGTATTTTATCAAAGTGGAGCGCCTCACTGTGCAGACAGCCTGGCTAGTCACAGGGCTCCTATCACTAGGAAGGTGCTGGCACAGGGCACAGTCACGGGCTCCCTGCTGTGAGGCCCAGGCACAAGGAAGCAGGCCTGTGGCTTGCCTGCCAACAGCTAACCCCGAACCTGCTCATGAGGAAGTGCTGGGACACATCCAGAGTAAGGGCAGCCACACAATGGCTGGCCTGGGACCTGGGGCCGTGGGCAAGTGCTGAGGTCATGGGAGACGAGACTGTGGGGACCAGAGGGACAGGAGAGACAGGGCCACAGACTCGGTCATGTCTGGGGTGCTTCCAAAAAGGATGTCATTAGGACAATTTGCTGCATGCAAACAAAGCCTGAAGTGCAGCTAATCACTCTCGGTTGACATCAGTTTCCTGAACTTGATGGTTATACTGTGGCGGAAACACCTTATTTTCCTAAGGCCTGAAGGGGCTAGGTGGTGGTTTGCAGCCTGTGGGTGGAGACCCCTGGGGTCACATATCAGATATCCGCACAGCAGATATTTACATTACAATTCCTAATGCTAGCAAAATTGCAGTTATGAAATAACAATGAAATTTTAGGGTTGGGGGTCATCACACCATGAGGAATTATATTAAAGGGTGGCAGCATCAGGAAGGTGAGGACCACTGGGTTAGCGGATGTTGTACCTGTAACTTACTCTCAGTCACTCTGAGTCTATACAAACAAGCACTGCATGGGGAGCAGAGGGAAGAGACAGACAGACATGTCAGATCTAAGCAAACTTGGAAGGATGTTATCTTTGTGAATTAGGTAAAAAGCACAAGAGACCCCTTTAGACTGTTTAAAAATGTTTTAATGTTGTGTGTGTGTGTGTGTGTGTGTGTGTGTGTGTGTGTGTGTGTTTCCCTGTGGGTTGCACATGCATTCAGGTGCATATGCACCTGTGTGTGCACATATGTGGAGGCCAGAATGATGTCAGGAATCTTTCTCTGTCCACCCTTTTATTATTATTTTTTTGTAAGTTTGAAATTTTCAAAATAGAATGTTAGTTTTAAAAAGGAACTGAAAGAAGCTAGGACAGTGTTTGTCTAATGTGCATGAAGCCCTGGCCTCAGCCCTAAGCACCACATACACCACCTGTAACCCAGTACTTGATGAAAGTTCAAGGCCATCCTCAGGTAGAAAGTGAGTAGGAGGGATATGTAAGAACCTTGTCTCAAAATGGAGTGTGAGAAGGGTCAAGCACTAAAAAGATGAGGACAGAGATGCCACGCTCACTAGCAAGGGCTTTTATTGTCTCCAGTACAGCAGGAGTGTCCCTCAGGCAGACTCCATGATTCACTCCCAACACCCACAGCCCAGTCTGGGCTGGCAGGGACATTAGCTCCTTCAGGGACAGGTGCATGGCAGCCACTAGAGGGCGCCCTCCTGGAGTTCACTGGGTGCCAGGCCACATAGCTGTGCCATGCGATGGCTACACTTTTCAGGAAACCCGGATGCCACACATACTTTTCCTTTCTTTGTGGACAGGCTGGATGAGTCACGTTTTTCAGGAGGCTGCAGATCTGCCAGCTGCTGGGATCTGGAAAGCTCCAGCTGTAGCCAGTGAGCACAGGTCCCAGGGAGGTTGGCTGGCCAAGGCTGGGTGAGCTGTGGCCTCCAAGGAAGGAGCTGTGCCCGGGGAACAGGCCAGCCAGAGTAAATCTAGTTTTGCTGGGCATTGAGCAAAACTCATGCTAGGACTGGATCCTGGCATCTGAAGACACACTCAGATTGCTGGTGCAAGCCCCTGTGAACAGTGTGTGTGTGTGTGTGTGTGTGTGTGTGTGTGTGTGTGTGTGTGTCCTGTTTACACGTACCCATCTGCAGACCATCTTTCTCCTAGGTGGCATATATATGGCTTCCTCCCTTCACTCATGCAGCCCCCCCCCCCCCCGTGTTTAAAGTCTTCCCCACTTTGTCCTACTGCCCTTTTTTCCTGTGGCCACCCTGGCATCGGGCCATTGGACCAGAGACCCAAAGAAGAGAGAAGGCAACCCTTGCAGCTGCCGGAAGGGTCCTTCCGGGAGCAGGGCAGAGCTCCAGTCCATGGGGACTGCAGGAGAGGTGGCCTGGCTCCCAGCTGGGTGTGGCCTGACATACTTACTCTGTTCACTGTACCCTGGCTTACATTCCTCACAAAGGTATCTCCATCAAGGGAAGAAGTGTGCTAGGGTCTCCTCCCTGGCACCCTTCCCTCCCACACTGTGAGCTCCCTTTTCACAGGTTCTTTCTCTGGCCATACTTCAGGAAGGCCAGCGACACCCATTTTCCGTCTCTCCAGAGTCGGAACCAATGCCCAGGCACCATGGAGTCCTGTGACAGCTAACAGCAAAAGGCGCACCATCGGAGACCCAAGGTGGTGCCCAGGTATACACCACACACGACCACAGGCAAAGAAGGAAGCATGCCAGGTGTACCTGAGACTCGGGCTCCTTACAGTGAAGGGTCTACCACCTCCCACTACCAACCTGCCTGCCGCTACTACACTAAAGGGTGAGGCTCTAGTCTTAAAAGTGCTGGGGTCCCTGAAACCCAGGCCCTGGGACACGGCCTCACAGCTACTCAGTGTCCCCTGCGTTCTATGTGAGCTCTCTCATCTGCTCCTTGCTCAGATGCCTGGGTCCTTCTCAGTGGGAGCTGACCTTGGTAAAGGTGTCTGGCTTGGATCCAGTCCCCGTGGCTCCCATTGCTTTTGGGTAGGCCATTGCTCACGTTCCATCCTCCAGTGGGTACCTCATGGCCGTTCTACGCTGTCCTCCTTTTTCCACTCTCTCACGTTTTTCTAATCTCTGGGTTGCCTCTCAGGCTCCGGTGGGTACCTCAGCCCTCCCTCACCTCACAACCACAGAACCACGTGATTGTAACCTTTTAAACCTGGACTGTTTTCAGTACACAGAGGTTCTGCTTTCCTGCAGGACCCTACCTGGCGGGGAATGTGAAAAGTGACCTTGGAGGAGGGTGCCGGAGGGTCAGCAAAGTAGTCTGCAGAGTGACCACTGGGCATCTAGACCTCAGGGCTGGAGGACCAAACTCACTCCAGTTCAGCCCCAGCCCTCTGCTCCTGTTCTGTACTTGGGCACAATGGCCCATTGATCCACATAGGCTGCCCCACTGCCCCATGTTTGTTCTACAGGACAAGCTGGGGCAGGGCCCCTTCAGCCCTGGGGAAGCCCTTGGCATGTAAACTGTAGACTTGGAGACTCCAAATTGAAGCCTTGAAAGCTGGAGTTCATTCTTCCCCACACAGCACAAAACCTTCAGCGTTTTATGGGAAAACAGACTTTTATTTGAAAAATAAACTCCCAGTTGCTGGGCTATAAAGGAAGGGCTGTCTGGGATCCAAGGCCGCAGTGGTGTGAAAGGGCCCAAAGTCTTACAAGTTAAATAAACTCCTCTGCAAGCTCATTCGAATTTCAAAGGCTGTCATGGCATACACTCTGATAAAGATCCACACTCAGAGAAAGGGGGTAATGTGCAGTCACTCTGCTCAGGATGCTGCAGAACCCCAGTCTTCCTGGTAGAACCGGGGCACTCTAACCACAAACAGAAAATGAAATTCCTTTAGAGGTTTGGAGTACACATGACCTCGGTCAAGGCTGAGCTAGTCTTGGAAACCTGAGCTAGAAAACATAGCGCTTCCATCTCTGGCCAGAAAGCATCGCGTCAGTCCTTCCATCCAGCTGATTCTCCACGCCCTAGCCAGACTGGCAGGCACTCCAAACTCATCTCGGCTTCTCTGACCATCTAGGGTGGTATTTTCCCGACTGCAATCACTCCCTCCACCCAGGTCATAAAATCAGCTGTGTGTATCTGATAAAGCATGCTAAAATAATAGAGAGACAGAGAAGACAGTCCAGGGGAAATCCTGTGTCATGAGAAGGGCATTATGAATCAGATGTCAACATCCAATGTACTGTGTGAGTGTGAATGTGTGTGTGTGTGTGTGTGTGTGTGTGTGTGTGTGTGTGTGTGAGAGAGAGAGAGAGAGAGAGAGAGAGAGAGAGAGAGAGAGAGAGAGAGAGAATGAGAATGTGTTTACAGACTGTGGCTTGTAATGTTTGGAGGCCACCCCTCAGCTGCCCTTCAGGTACCGTCCGCCTCACTTTCTGAGACATTTTCTCACTGAACCTGGATCTTACCAATTAGGCTAGGCTGGCCGGCCAGCAAGCCACAGGGGTCCTCTGTCTCTGCCTTCCCATCACTGGGGCTGGGAGGGCATGCCACCATACTCACCCAGCCTTTTTACATTGCTTCTGGGGCTTGAACTCAGGTTGTCACGCATGCACAACTGAGTCATCTCCCAAGCTCTCAGATGTATCTCTTACTGTATGCAGAAGGCAATCAAGAAACATTTTCAAACTCCCCTGCAGCAAAGCTGCATGGCTTCATTTGCATTCTCAGTGCTCAGATTTCCTACTGCCTGGCAGATGCAAATTACCCAGGGGCCAGGGTGTAACATGATTTTCACCTGTCCCGCCTGGGGCTGTAGTCTTGGCCTGGGATAGCCTTCCTGCAATCAGAAGGGGTGGACACCGAGGTCAGGAAATGTTTTTTCATTCCTTTCTTAGTAGGACAAATATAACGTCCCAACGCCAATGGGGCCAGTTCCATCAGCAACAGTCACTGAGTGTGGACCACTGCTCATTAAAACAAGATGCTATTTATTGCTCAGTGCGGGCTGAGGAGCTGACCCAATGCTGCCTCATCTCACTTCCCAGTACCACTGCCAATGCCATGATCATGGGGGCCTGAGAAGACACCTGCTTCTCCCGACATCTGCATCTGCTGACATCTGGTTTTCAAGCTAGCTGTAGAGCGCATCTTAATCCCTTTGCCAGGACCTTTCTGATCTGCAGGAGGAGGAGGAAGGAGAGGAACAGAAAGAATTCTGGGTCTCACAGCCTACGGAGGGAGAAGGCAACACGGAGACTGGAGGTCCCTCGCAGCGTTGGTGACGGCCAGCCTTCCCTTCCATGTTGCAGAGCCTCCCACTGGTGTGGAGCTTTCCCACGGGGCAGCCTCAGTGCACTGACCTTCGGGATGGTGGCAGTAGAGGACGTAGGGCTGGAAGGGCTGGAGCAAGGGTCAAGTGCACAAAGAGCTCAGCGTGTGTTTTTCCAAGAGACAAGAAAACAAGAGAGGCCAGTCGGGAGGCCACAGACTGCAGAGGTGCTCGTAGTAACAGCTGGGCTCACACTCGGGAGGACTGCTCAAGCCAAGCATCGTCAGGCAAGGATTTCTAGAGAAAACAGGCCTGAAAAGATGACTCCAAGGAGGCTGGAGCCCACTGGCTTGGGGTCTAGTCTGTCTCAGGGGTCCTCACTCTTCCCCAGCCACACAAACCCTCGCAAAGGGCATGCCATTACTCTGACTGACATCCGATGGTTTCCCTAACCATTCTTCAAGCCTCGAACCCTGGGCTCCCCCAGTGAGGCCCCACCCTCCTTTGACCTCACCCGTCATACTCTTCAGACCTGATCACTCTGACCTGCTCTCTGAGGGCTTAACGGAGAGGAAAAAATGAACTACCATTCCCCTACCAGGCACGTCATCTTTGCAGCTGTCCATCCGAGCCCTCTCTGCCTCCATCCCACCCAGGACCAAATGTCCTCCCATCAGAGATGCTGCTGCTGATTTTCCTATATGGAGCAGCACCCCTGCCCCCCATCTTGATTTTCTTCGTGGCATTCGACACAGCATGTTTACGCCTAGGGTACACGTGTCCCAGCTGCCCAGGGCGGAACCTGTGGGAGGGCAGGGACAGGCTTGTTTGCTGTAGTCTTCCCAGTGTCTAGCACTTAGCGGGGCCTTGTGAGGCATGGGCTGAATGCCAGAGGTGTGCAGCCTCTTTGTAGCTTCCTCATTTTGCCAGGACAAGACATAAACAGGGCTGGTTCCTGCTTCTTTCCTCAGGGCAGGACCACAGTGGTTCCTGCCCAAGGCTCAGCACGTGAGGCTGTAGCTCCCCCTAGTGGCCACTAGGCCACAAAGCCAGGAAACCGTCTGCAGCTGAAGAGGCCTGCATGCAGGGCCATGCCCTGGATGGTGGGGCCCCAGCTCTGCTCTCATCTTACACGCTCCCACACGGTGTGAGTGAAATCAGATGTAAAAAAAGTTCGGAAAATAAAGGGGGAAGGAGACCAACATTAAGGGCATCTCTCCTTGAATGTGAGAGGGACTTCGATGGAGTAGTGGCTGTTCCCAGTGGTTAAATGTAGCATAAGACATCGATCGCATAGTGGCTCTCAGTCCATCCCACACAACATGAAAACCTATGCCACGCGAACTTTTTAGGGCTGGGAGATAATCAAGATGGTGAATTACTTGCTGTGCACACATGAGAATCTGAGTTTGATACCCAGAACACTTTTTTTTTTTTTTTTTTTTTTTTTTTTTTTTAAAGGGCCAGGTGTGATAGGGTGCACTGGCAATCTTAGCACAAGAAGGGAGGAGACAGGGGGATCCCTGGGACTCCCTGGCCAGCCACAAAAGCCTACTTATGAGCTCCAGGCCAACGAAGAAACCCCATCTAAAAAAAATGAGGTGGGTAATAACTGAAGAATGACACCTGAGGTTGACCTCTGACCTCCACCTGTGCACACACACACACACACACACACACACACACACACACACAAAAGATAAACTGAGGTTGGACAGAGAGCCGAAAGTGACTTTCTGACAGGATGTGGGGCTAGTGTCTTCCCACTGGAAGGAGTCGGCCTGAGGAGTCTGCCTGGCTGGTCCCCTCACCAAGGGAGACTTTACCCAGCTGGCAACTGATACACTTACTAAGGTGCTTGCAAGTTGTCTTCGGCATAACCCTCGCCCCCTGGGCTCTCGGTGGCTGTTTCTCTGGTCCTGCCAGTGTCCTTGTCAGAGAGAGGACAGCCCCTGCCACCCTACCTTGCACACCGCTTTTCTTTCCTCAGGTGGGGGAATGAAAGTCTGTGTCCTATGCCCCGCTCCACCCCCGCCCCAAGCCATGGTTTTTGGAAGGTCACCACTTGGAAGAACAGCACACTTTGTCCACAGCTCACCTGGGCAAGATGGAAGACTGCGTTCTGATGCTTTGATGGCACACACACACACACACACACACACACACACACACGTGTGCACACACACATGCCCATGCACATGTACACGCACGCACGCCCGTGACTTTAAGGTGTCTGCACAGTAAGGAAGCTTTTTACAAAAGTCAATGAAGTTGGCAGCAGGCTAACTGCGTGAGAGAAACCATTCTGAGAACCGTCCTGCCCACTTTCTGCTCAGCTCCTCTGTATGGTGGCCTTTGTTCTTCATTCTGGAAACCATGTCTCAGCTCAGCAGAGGGAACAGGATGCCCTCATGTTCTTTGCTGGGAGGCGAGATCTACTCCTTCAATGGCCAGCCAACTTCTGACCTACTGTGAAGCAGGTCCCTGGCCCATGGAAGAGGGATGTGACAACTGGATCAGGCCAGCTCTGCCTCATGCCACCTCAGTGTCTTAATGACACTGAGATGAGGAAGAGGGAGCACAGCTGTCCATGGCTGTCAGGGTCTATCACCACCTGTGGCAAGGGACATACTGTGCACACTGGTAGATGTGATGGACTCTGGGGGACAAAGGACCTAGGACAGGTGGAGAGAAGCCAAGAGGAATGTCCTACAGCAGAGGGCAGCATGGCCAATGGCCCAGCTACCATGTGGGAAATGACTGCAGTGTGCCACGCAGGAGGGAAGCTTGGTGGTTTGAACGAAGTGATGCATGTGTACCACACCGCAGCACTCACAGGGAAGGCTGGGCTCAGGGAAGGCTGTGTGTGGCCCTCCAGGCCCCCATAAAGGAGACACCAGGGACAGAGTGTCTTCAATCGGGTCAGCAGTTTGAAGGCCAGGACAGGCAGTTCAGCGCTTCCCAAGGGTAAATTCCGGGGGCTTTGCTGGGCACATGCTTACCTGGGGCCAACTAGTTCACACGCACCAACTGCTACTACCGAGCCTCATGTGACGGTTTCATCTTTTGTCAACCTGGCTGGGTTTGACCACACCTAGGAGATGGGGTGGCACACCCTGTATCTCTGTGAATGGGTTTCCAGAGGGGATCGACTGGTTTTATGTGTATGTGGGGTGGTGGTATTGTTCCATGTGCTGAGAGTCTGGCAAAAGGAACTCACATACGCTGTGACCTGGAGCGAGCCACCTGCCTTCTGAGTGTCAATAGCCACCTGGCAGGCTGCTGAGGTTCAGAATGGACTGGAGCCCCCACTGGGAGCTCGGGCTAATGCGTGATGTGAGAAGAGCCTGACTGCTATGTTAGGGACTGTCCCCCACAACAAACAGGGTGGGCATGTGCACGCAAAACAGGCAGTTCCCTAAACAGCGCAGAGGAAGCCCAGCAGCGGACTCCAGGAAGGCGAGTGATCGTGAGGTCCAACAAGATATGTCCCCAAATGAACACTGCATAAACCAGCAGGACATTCATACTTACCAAACCAGTTAAAAGTGTTCACCCGCTTGCTACCTGCTTATCTCTTTTGTGTCCCGTGAGAAGCAAGCCCCAAGACTCAGTATCCAACCCCTCCTGTTTCTCTCATCCTCTTGTCAACCAGATGCAAGCCCCAGGCTCCAGGCCTCCCCTCCAAACTTCTTTCCCTGTCTGTGAAGAGTGGGGACACTCAAGTGAGAGGTTGAGGTCAGCATTCTTCCTTCTCAGCCTTCACTGAAAGCAAGAACCCACACTTGCTAGTGTCAGGAGGCACCCTGCCGACCTGGTACGCACAACCCTGTACTGGGCGTGGCCGCCACTTAGAGGCCCAACTGGAAACTGAGTGGCCTATGACAATGGAAACTTGTTCCCTCTCCGTCCAGAGGCTGGAGTCCTGGCAGGTAAGAGTGGGCCAGGCGTGAAAAAAAGAGTGAGACCACGAGACACCTCACAGACATAGGCACTGCTCGGGGACAGAGCGTTGCGCCGCCGAGCTGGAGGTTCTCGGCACAGGCTGTCTAACAGTGTGAGGAGGCTGTCACAAGTGTCCAATCCACTGCTCAACAGGACAGCCCAGAGAGGCTGGGGTGGAGAGACGGCTTAGTGTCCAAGAATGCGTCATGCTCTTCCATAGGACCCCAGTTCAACTTTCCGGCACCCAAGGGTGCAGTTTACAACCACCCATAACTCCAGTTCTGGGGTTTGACCCTCCTTTGTGTCCTCTGAGGGTACCTGCACACACATGGTGAATGAACACACACACACACACACACACACACACACACACACACACACACACACACCCCTTTTTAAATAAAAGACAACAGCCAAGCCCACCTAGACAGTGCACTATGATTTGGATTTTTAGTGTCCCAAATGAAACGGGGGGGGGGGGGGTAGGTAGGTAGTTCAGGCCTTCCACATACTCTCATTTCATGACCCCTGAGGGTCTTCCCACTCTTCTTCAGCCAAGGCTGAAGGGCCTCAGCTGGCATAGCAGAACCTTCCCTCATGCCCCGAACATGCACCTTACCTGGGAGTCTTCTCTAGGAATCCCGCCTTCCCTTGGAAGTAAATCCAGCACAAGCGTCTGGGAGGCCCCTAGGGTCCCCTCTGTGTGGCTGTCAGGGTGAGCACAGGCGCAGGGATCAGCCCTGTGCACCATCAGCCCAGCCAGGTGGTCTCCAAGAGTTCAGCCTCACACCTCCCTCTTCGGGGTCGTGTGCTTCCTTTTCTTGCCCTTCACATGGAAGTCTTATGTCACTTCTGAGAAGTGCAGACACTCTGGCTGGCTCTCCCAGGCAGAAGCCAACCTCAGCTGTCTTGGAACGTGGACCCTTTGACATTTTGTCTGGACCATCACTTGTGCCAGGAGGAAGCAGGTTACCCCGAGGCTGCCTTTCCAGTGTGGCCCAAGTGCCACACGCTCCCTGCACAGCTTGTCTGAGACCCCAACTTTCTTACCTCCCTTATCGGACTTTTAATTTCTGTGTGTCTGTGTGTGTCTGTGTGCACATGCATGCAGAGGCCAGAGGCCAAAATCAGGTGTCATCTCAGCCACTCCTCAACTTGTGTGTCCGTTTGTTTTTGAGGCAGGGTTTCTCACTGAGCTTGAGGCTAACCACTGTCACTAGGCTGGCTGGCCACCAAGCTTCTCAGCAACCCACCTCTCTGTCCCCAGGATGGAATTACAGCACCTGCTTCCTTTCTTTCTTTGAATGTGGGTCCTCATGCCTGTACTCTACTGACTGGGGTGTTTCCCCGCTCCCTAGGCCCCTTTTAAATAAGACATAGTTGTCTCTTATGACTGTGTGCAGATTGCTGAATGAATGTTGCTCTGGCCTCCCCTCCCAACCCTTCTGCCCTCCCAGTCTCCCAGCTGCCATTGTTGTCTCTGAGAGTCCTTTGCACAGATCTTCCAGAAATGTCTTCCTCTAGCCCACCCGTGCCCAACCCACTAGAAAGCAGTGGATTACCTAGCATTTTTCACTGCTGTGAAAGAAGCCGGCGGGACGGACTGGAGCCCCTCTACTCTGCCGCCCCTCTGCCTTGTTGCCCAGGTTAAGTGACAGTGGCACCATGCTGGAATGCTTTTCTTGGTGGTCTGCTGTGTTCCTACTTACACAGTTGCCGAGAAAGGAGATGAAAGTGAGTCCGAAATTTCTGTTTGATGGTTCCTGGCAGGACTCCATACGCCTGTGGGCTGAGTCACCCACTGCCATTAGGAATCACCTGGTGCAGCCACATGGGTCAGGACCCTAAGGGAGAGGGAGTAGACAAAAGTCCGGTTACAAGGCAGTGGGGAGTCAGGCCCTACTAGGGGAAGGCTTTTGAATATACAATTTGATTTAATCCTCATAGCAACTATTATGGGTTTTGGATCCTTCCCAGTCTGTTGCCATCCTAACCCTGAGCACCTCAGAATGCAGCCTTACTAAGAAGATCGCTGCTGAAGTCATTAGTTCAGGTGAAGTCAAGAGGGGGCCTTGGTCCAGTGTGGCTGATGCCACTGAAGGAAAGTCCCTGTGGCACAGAGACAGGGCTTAGAATGACGCTACTGTGAGCCAGCCAGCACAAAAACGGGCAGCGATGACAGAGACTGGAAACAAGGTAGCACTCCTCCAGGAGTCCCAGGAGT